>NW_007726517.1:306164-309479 GCF_000696425.1 Galeopterus variegatus
GGAGCAACACCGAGGGTTGCGATCCCGTTGCCGGTCCCCGGTCCGGTACGGGGGCAACACTGAGGGTTGCGATCCGTCGCCGGACACGGAAAAAGACAAAAGACAAAAAAAAAAAAAAGAAAAAAAAGAAAAGTTTGCTGACCCCTGCTCTACACTCTTGCTACTCAAAGTGTGTCCCACGGTCCAGCACCCTCACTTGAGAGCTTACTAGAAATGTGTGCTCTCGGAGGAGAAAACCTGCAGAACGGGAGAAAATATTTGCAAACTATTCATCTAACAAAGGATTAATACCCAGAATATACAAGGAACTGAAACAACAACAAAAATTATAACAACCTAATTAAAAAATAGGCAAGGGAGCTCAATAGATATTTCTCAAAAGAAGACATATATACGTCCAACAGGTATGTGAAAAAATGCTCAGCATCACTAATCATCAGAGAAATGCAAATCAAAACCACATTGAGATATCATCTCACCCCAATTAGACTGGCTGTTATCAACAAGACAAAAAATAACAAATGCTGGCGAGGATACAGGGAAAGGGGAACTCTTCTACACTGTTGGTAGGAATGTAAATTAGTACAGCCATTATGGAAAACAGTATGGAGGGTCCTCAAAAAACTAAAAATAGAACTACCATATGATCCAGCAATCCAATGGCTAGGTATTTATCCAAAGGAAAGGAAATTAGCATACCGAAGAGATACCTGTACCACCATGTTTATTGCAGCTCTATTTACAATAGCCAAGACATGGAATCAACCTAGGTATCCATCAACAGATGAATGGATAGGGAAAACGTGATATATATACACAGCGGAATATAGCCATAAAAATGAATGAAATCATGTTATTTGCAGCAACATGGACAATGTCTGGAAGACATTGTGTTAAGTGAAATAAGTCAGACCCAAAGATAAATACTGGATGTTCTCATATGGGTGATCTAAAAAAAAATAAGTTGAACTTTTAGAAGTAGAGAGTGGAACTGTGGTCACTAGAGCATGGGAAGGGGAGGGGAAAGAAGGATAAGGGGAAGTTGGTTAATGAATGCATAATTACAGCTAGTTGGGAAAATAAGTTCTAGTGATGTACAGTAGTGCTAGGCATCTATATTTAACAATAATTTACTGCATGTTCTCAAATGGCTAGAAGAGAGGAGCTCAAATGTTCTCATTACAAAGAAATGATAAATTTTTGTGATGATAAATATGCTAACTACCGTGATTTGACCATCACACATTGTAGACACATATTAAAATATAACTCTATACAACATAAATATGTACAATCAATATGCTTTAATTTTTAAAAAATCCTTTTAAAATAAATATTTAAAAAATAAAAATAAAAGAAATGCAGACTCTCAGGCTCTACTCCAAACTTACTAAGAATCTGCATTTTAACCAGGTCCTGGGAGACTGGCATGCGCATTCAAGTTGGGGAAGCACTGCTCCACAAGGGCTCTGCTTCTCAAACTTGGCTGCTCATTGGAATCACCTGAGGAGGAGGTTTTTGTTTTTGAAATACTGATGGCCTGGGTCTGAGGTGACACCTGGTTGGAACGCTGCAGGAGCTTTCAACTCCTGCTCATAAGGTCATGTGGCACTCTACATTGCTCTCATTAGCTGGTGCTAGAGGACATTCAAATAAGTAACCCATGGTTAGGGAGGGTTTGGAAAGGGAAGAGAGAAAAGACTTTCTCCTCCTCCACCCTGTCAAGTTTTCTCATTTCAGATGTGCTCTCTCTGATGACCTTATTTTCTGTGAATAATTTTTAAAGTAAATCAGAAATTACTTAGAACAACTAATAGGACCTCATTATAACATGACTGATTTCAGATTTATACAAATCACTTTGCCAAACTTTAATTTTCATTTTCAAAAGCCTAGAAGCACAAGCCGGATTATTCTATAAAATTGTAAATTAGCTTTCTAACATAACATCAGAGTTGAGCAAAGGCCCTGTTCTGTGGCCCTAAAGGACACAACCTCACCACTGTCCTCAGCTCCACTATGCTCTGGGACAGGTCCATTCTGCGCATTCATTCCAATGCTGACAAACCCCTACAAGGAGGCTCTCGGTAGCCTGCACTATGACCACCAGCGCTGGAACACCCAAGGCGGCAGATCCATCTGCTTCACCCTAGCTCAGCAAGGACCCAGACAGAAGTGTGGCCCTTTCCAATGCTCAGAATCTGGTTGTGGAATGTAGGACCCCCTAAGTCAGTGGTGGGGTTGCCTATCCTGAAAATTGACTTTATTCACTAAGGAACTCAAATGTCAACTGGATAAAATGATTTGCCTACTAGGATGGGATCAGGTCCCTTATGGAGTAATCAAGTTCTGGGCCTTAAAACCTGGTAGGAATTTCATGTCTTGAGGTTGAGTCATTTCCCCATCACATTACAATAGTTAAGTCTACTCAAATAGTTCTGTGAGTCCATGTATATACTGGTCTTGAGCTAAGCAATAAACAACAAAAAATTCAGTCAAGCAAGTGAATAGATGTGATGTTGATTGAGGGGAGGGAGAGGGAGTGAGGAAAAGGAGGAACTGGTAAAGGGATATGAAAATCAACTACACTGTATACTGATAAATTACCCATAGTTTACCATAATCTTGGCTCACCATTCCTTTCTGCATCTCAGACCTGCTTTCTGTGATCATCCTTCATGATGTGCATCCTTTAGAGTTTCTTCATTGAATTTCTGTTGCTTGCATACTCTGTGCGTGTGTCTGTCCTGAGGGACTGTTTCTCATGAGCCAAATCAACTGCATCTCTATATGGCCACTGGTGGGATAAAGGAGAACATTGCACCGTCTGCCTTCCCCTTCCCATTGGTCTCAGTTTGACACACAAGGTGTTAGCTCCCTCACACCACTAAGCTGCGACCAGTGGGTTACTGGGTGATGTTAGCAGGGAGCCTCAGGAGGGAAGAAAGAGGTGCAGTGCCCTACTATGAAACGAGGGACTGTCATACTGTTCCTACCTTCGGGAGCATAGACTTCAATTGATTGGAATCTATGCAGAGCTGGTTACCACAGTGGCAGTTTGCACAAGAATCATGTATAGCCAAGATGGTATGAAGTGCTGCACAATGAATAGCCTATTGCATTGTGTGTTTTGTGATTTCCTCCCTCCCTCCCTTCCTTTCTTCCTCCCTTTCTATTTTGGTGAGTAATATTTGTAGAAAATGTGTCTGTGAGAATTCTTTGAAACCTGCATTTAATGTGTTTTCCTCCAGAAAGCAATTGTGTTTGCTTCTGTGAGATTTCCGGACCTCTTAAGGTAAAACTCCACATGTGTTT
>NW_007726517.1:309489-357878 GCF_000696425.1 Galeopterus variegatus
CGGAACTTGTGTGATTTCTAGATCTAATTTTGCCTGAGTTTACCAGCTTGCAGTTAACATTCTCAGGAGAGACATTGCCACTCTCACCAACAAAGACAAGGCTAAGAAAGGCAAGTGTCTTCCTCGTAACTCTGTCAGCTGGGGTATTTTTTCCCCTTATTCACAGTGAGTACAGCTCCTGAGGAACTAGGCATTATAAAGGAATCTCCCATCCAACTTTCCTCTTTGCTTAGGCCAAATCATCGTCCCTCAAAAATCCAAATCTCTAAACCACCAGTGATCTGCAGATAACCTCAGGGCAGCTGCCAGCATTAGCAGTTTGTTGTCGCTCTGGGCACATGCTTTTGCTTCTTTTTGGTCACTGAGAACTTCTTTCATTTTCTTGCTAACTCATCTGTCTCTCTGCCTCTGTCTCTGTCTCTGTGTCTCTCTCTTCATTGGAAATATATATTCTAGCCTTTTTAGCTATTCTGCACCAGGAGTATTTTCCACAATATTATCTGTACTATTAAACCAACATCAAACTGCTATTGAATTATAATAATTTAACCATTAAGGAGTTAGTTATTTCTACTTTGCATTACCAGAAAATTGATAAGCATGTTCTTTGTGCCTTTTTGTTGCTAAGGTTTTAGCATTTCTAGTGTTAAGAGCTCTTAGAAGCCCCCGCTGCCATTCTACTCACATTTCCTAGAATTCTTTTCTCCTTAAGGCTGAGGCCCATACTGCTTAATTCCCTACATTCTATCCTGTCCCTAAAAACAACTACATAGGCCCTTGTTATTTTAAAAGAAAACAGATATGGGATATATCCTGGTTTTTTGCTGCATAAAAAAATCAACGCAAAGCTTTGCAGCCTAAAACAACAACAATCATTCTATTATTATTTTTCAATGTTACTGTCTTTCACGGTTCTGGGGATTGACTGAGTTCAGCTGGGCCCTTCTCATTTGGTTGAGCAGCTGTTTTGGCTGGGGTTGGAGTCCTCTCAAAAGTTTCTTCAGTCATTTGCTTTCAGGTTGGTGCTGGATGTCTACTGCAACCTCAGTTGGGCTATGATTAGAACATGAGGCTGGAACAAGTGATCTCTTGATTTAGCCCAGGCTTTCTCACAGCGTGGTGGCTGACTTCCAGAGAGAGTGAGTTAGATGCTGTATTGCCTTTTACGTTCTAGCCTGGGCAGTCGTCACTTCTGCATTTTGTCTGTTACAAGAGAATTACTGACACTGGCCAGATTTGTGAGGAGGAGAATTAGACTCCATCTTTTTTGAAGAAGGATCAAAGAATTTGTGGACATATGTTATAAGCACCACGGATTTAAGTAGCTAAACATAGGAAGATATCAGATGTTTACAAATTAACAAACTTTTTATTGCCATGGTGCACTGGATTGAATTATGTCTCCCCAAACTCACTGAAGCTTGAACCGTGTCCCCTAAGTTTTATGTATTAGAAACTTGGCCCCCATTGTGACTGTTAAGAGGGTGGGAAATCCTGTTCTGGTAATTGAAAGGTGGAGACTTGAAGGGGTGTTTGGATTGTAGGACATGCCGTAGTGAATGGATATAAAACCCTGAAAATATCTAATGTTATAAAAGATGCAGGGAAATAAATGCCGATAAGTTACAATGTGGTATAATTATATTCCTTGGAGAGATAGTTGAGATTATGTACAAAATATGTATATGTTTAATAGACTTTAACCCACTAATATTACCTCTAGGCACTTACCATGATTAGATAATCACGAATATACCAATATTTATATGAAAGGCTTACAGTGTTAAATAATTGTTTTTTCTTTTCTTAAGAAAAACCCTGAAGTCCAATGATCGGGCACTAGTTAAAATAAATTGCAGCATTTTCCTGACTTGGAATAGTAGAAATCACGTTCTTAAAGAATGTTTAAGGAGCAGAGACCTGTGTGGCACCGGGCCTCAGTCTTCGGTCCAGGAAGGAAGCTGCCACATACACAGCAGCCACCAAGGTGAGCAGAGACCTGCGTGACACCAGGGCAGAGTCTTAGGTCCAGGAGTGAAGGGTGCATAGGCCCAGCAGGCACGGAGGTGAGTTGAGACCCGCACAGCACCAAGGGCTCAGTCTATGGCCACAGATCCCAGAAGAACCAAGGTGGTGTAGTATACCCACTGCCACACCTGCACTCAGAACCACACCCCTGCTGACCATTTTTAATTGATTCACTACTGCAGGGTCCTACAAACTAATCACATCTTCAAGGCTCCACCATTCAATTACCATAATAGGATTTTCCCACCCTCTTAACACTGTCACAAGAGTGGGTGCATGGGTGTCAAGGTTTGGAGGGACATATAACCTAAGGCAATACATATCTTTCCATGAACTTAGTGAAGACCCCTCATACACTGATTGTTTTACACATTTATTCACTTATACATTCCTCAGATTTTTTGAGGGTCTACTATGTTGCAGATGATGTGGCATGCACTAAAGATAAAATATTGGACATAAAGCCCTGACAGAGGTTAGACAGAGCAAATACCACATCATAACACTTTCCTACTTGGAACCTTTCAATGGCTTCTCGTCTCACTTTGAAAAGGATCCAAACTCATTAACATTACCAAAAGGTCATATATGACACCACCCCTGGCCACCTCTCCAGCCCGTCTCCTCCTGTATCCCCCTCACTCGCTATACTACAGTCACGTTGCCTCTCTTTTAGTTCTTCAGATAAGCCAACATCTGTCCTCCTTTTAGGCCTTTCTTTATGATAATTGCTCTGCCAGGAAAGTTCTTCCCTACTGCTCACCTCATTGCCTCACCATCTCTCCTTTACTACCCCATCAAGTGAAATGAATCAAAGTCACTCAAAGTCGGCCAGAATGAAGGATTAGAAATGAGTCTTGAAACCCCGGACCTGAAGTCAAGCGGCTTGAGTGCACATCCTAGGTCTGCAGAAGGCTGCTCGTCACTCGTCTCACTGGTAAAGTAAGGGGTGAACTGCATGCCCTACCACGCCTTGACATTAAAGATTATCTACTCCAAACTTCTGTCTTGCTGATGAGAAAACCAAGGTCCAGAATAGTTCGATTAACTTGCCGTGGCACACTAAACAGCTTAGAGCTCTTTGGTTGGGCAAACCCTTTTTCCAACACTATGTGGAAGCTGTTACATTACCAAAAGGTCATATATGACACCACCCCTGGCCACCTCTCCAGCCCGTCTCCTCCTGTATCCCCCTCACTCGCTATACTACAGTCACGTTGCCTCTCTTTTAGTTCTTCAGATAAGCCAACATCTGTCCTCCTTTTAGGCCTTTCTTTATGATAATTGCTCTGCCAGGAAAGTTCTTCCCTACTGCTCACCTCATTGCCTCACCATCTCTCCTTTACTACCCCATCAAGTGAAATGAATCAAAGTCACTCAAAGTCGGCCAGAATGAAGGATTAGAAATGAGTCTTGAAACCCCGGACCTGAAGTCAAGCGGCTTGAGTGCACATCCTAGGTCTGCAGAAGGCTGCTCGTCACTCGTCTCACTGGTAAAGTAAGGGGTGAACTGCATGCCCTACCACGCCTTGACATTAAAGATTATCTACTCCAAACTTCTGTCTTGCTGATGAGAAAACCAAGGTCCAGAATAGTTCGATTAACTTGCCGTGGCACACTAAACAGCTTAGAGCTCTTTGGTTGGGCAAACCCTTTTTCCAACACTATGTGGAAGCTGTTCGCCTATGAAATCGAACACGTTGTTTTGTACTTGGTGGGAGTGGGGGAGGGGGAAGACAGGAGTATTTAACCAAGATAGTAATTCAGTAAGTAGATACAGAGCTAGTTTAGTGAAAAAAATTGAAAAGCAATGAAGTCAGCAACAGAAACTTCAGCAAACGTTCATTTACGGAGTTTCATTGGCACCAACTTACACAAATTTTGGAGTTTCATTGGCACCAACTTATACAAATTTAAGTTTCATTCTCTCTCATAATTAGGCTACGTAGAATCCATCAGATGCCATAAATGTGAGCCACCTCATTCAGTACACAAGGAATAAAATTGAACAGGAATATTTTAAGTAGAAATCTGAGGGAGGAGGAAGAAGATTAACTGTTACAAAGTCTTGTTTATGGTATATTTGACATTTAAATTAGAAAGCACATAGCAATTCTTCCACCTCTGAAAAATATCATGAAGAATACCAAATTATCTTCTTGAGGAAAATAATTAATCTGGATATAAAAGCACACTTTAATGCAATTCCTCTCACCTACCATGTCCACCCTCATCTTTTCTAAGGCCACCTAAATCTTTCTTGTCATTCAAGGTCCAATCCATCTCCTACTCCATAAAAATATGGAAATACACAACTTTATTGAATAAAAATTAAAGCAAGATTTTATTTTTGAATTTTCAAATTAGCAAATCTTTTTCAAAAAATAATAATTCCAAAACTGGTGAGGATTCAGTTAAACAGAATTCTAGTGCATTGTTGGGAAGAATGGTGAATTTTAGAGCATATGTTAAGAGGCTTAAAAGAACTCACACCCTTTGACTTAGTAGTAACATTACTGGGAAGGAATCCATACAAAAAGATACAATCAGAAATTAAGAGAAAATAACTATTTGTGCATAAAGATGTTTGTTTCTATGTTGTTTATAAAGAAATATTGGAAATATTGATATATCCAATAGGGGAGTTGAAATAACAATATATCAACAGTTGCCATTTTAATAATTTTTTTCTCCCTAGTTTTTATGCTTTAAAATTTTTATATGCTATATTACTGCTATGATGCTAGTTACTTTTTTATAATGCTGCACTTTTTTATATTGCTGAATTACTTTTCTTTTAAGTTGTATGTCTACAGGGAAGTCTTGGTCCTAGTTGATATTTAAGAAAATTGTGTAAAACTATATTCTCACAGCTGGAAACAACATAGATTATGACTCTGGGTACTGTCACCAAAGGAAAGTAGGGTGAGACTATTCTTGAGAGAAATTGACTAGTGTCCTTTGAAGATTGGGGGCGGTCCCCAAAATTGTTGAGCTCATACCCATAGCTGACAAGTGCTGCTTCTAATGTCAGAAGGGAGACATCCTGCTAAGAAGTAGAGAACTAGAACAGATTTGAACTTTGAGGTTTCAAAAGAAAACATCATTGAGTCTAGCAGGTAGACTGAAAAGTGGATGTTACCAATACAGGAACACTGATATCTCTGTGGATGCACCTTATGAATGCCTAAGATTCTCAGGCAGGTAAGTTAGTGACAGCCATTCTAGAGAGGAGGGTCAATATATTCAAAGGCACAGAGGTATGAAAAGGCATGGTGTTTAGCTCTGCTAGAGTGTGAAAGGAAAATGGAAAGTGAGAGATGAGACATGAAAGAGCGTAAGGAGCCCATCATGGAAGGCCTCTGGGGCCATTTTGAGGAGCTGGTGATGAAGAGTCACCAGTGATTTTCAGTCATCGGAGAGACATGATCATATGTACAGCTTAGAAATAGATCAGTGTAGAGGAGGAGGGTAAAACTGGAGGCGAGAGACCAGATAAAAGTTATTCAAACAGTCTTGAAAGCCACGATAAGGATTATTGTAGGTTGGATGCATCTTCAGACCTTGAATGTACATAAAGCTTGTTTCAGAAGATTTAGGGAGCAAAGCCCAGTGAGTAGTAAAAGCAAGGACAAGTGCACATTTGTATTTCCACCCAGAAGGATCAGGAATTGAAGAGCAATGACCATTTGTATTAGTTCGTTTTTGTCCGTTTTCTAATCTTAACCCAATTTTCTAGAGAAAAACTTAAGTCATTGGTTTAATTTTTCTTCCTTTGACTAAAAGAAGTCAAACACTTTTTAACATGATTACTGTTCACTTGTCTGGTGAATTGCCTTCTACATTTCTGTCCATATTTCTGTTCGGGGATTCATCTTTTATTTTTTCTTTGTTAAAAGCTTTGTATGTTAAATATAAATAACTGATTATGTTATGTATTTAAAATTATTTTTCTGGTGTTTCCTGTGTCTTCGATGGTACGTTTGCCATTGAGAAGGTTTTCATTTTTATGCTGTCAAACCTATTAATATTAACCTTTAATTTTCTGTGGTTGCTTTTATGTTTAAAAACTATTTTCCACTTAGATATCACCAATTATTTTCCTACATAAGCTTCAGGTTCTTTTTTATAAAGAGCAAGGATCTAGTGTGGAATACTTTTTAATAATAGGAGATTTTTGCTAAACAATTGTTCTGGTATGTATCACGTTTTCATTTATTTTATTTATTTGGTTTAGAATAGACTTTACTTTCTTTTGTGATTTAAAATTTCACCTTTATTACATACCTTATTCTTATGCAGATTTATCTCTGGACAGTTCTATCTCACAGTTTGTCAATCACGTATGATAAAAATGTTTTAAGTATTGTACTTTTTGTAATGTATTTAAATACCTGATAGTGCAATTTCTCTTAATTCATTTGAATTTTTCAAAGTTGTCTGTCGGGATGCAAACTAGTATAGTACAAATGTCAACATTATTGTTAGATAAGGAGAACTACAGAAGTTTTGAAATGAAGGAGAGCAGACAGGAACTTAGAGAAAATGGGGCACTTTGGCTGGACCTACAATGATGAATATGATTTGACTTGGCAGAGAGGAAAGAAAAGGGGCATTCCAGACCGGGGCAAATAGCCTGAGCAGCACCCAGAATACTGAACAAGCAGTATATAATGGGTGATGGGAGAGTGAGGGTGAAAGGGATCTAACATTTGTTGAATACCTACTGAATGTGAGTCACTATGCTAAGAATCTTATAGGAAGAACTCTGAGGTCAACTGAATCCTCATATTTTCACTCTTGTGCCAGTGCGTGTTCAGTGACTTGTTTTCAATCCCTTCCAATTTGGATGCAGAACTCAGTGTTTCTTTGAGTTTATGAAAAACAATTTGCTCACACAAGAACTTTATTGGTCAAAGTAAACCAGTGTCTTGACCTCAACACCATACATTTCAGGCTGAAAGATCAATCGTCATAGGCTGCCGTCCTGTGCATTATAGGATGTTTATCACTGACTTCTGCCAACTAGGTGCCAGTAGCAATCCTGCTCCCTCATAGGGACAACTAAAACGGTCTCCAGACACTGCCAAATGTCAAACTGGGGACAAAATCAACTCAAGTTGAGGAAGATAGATTACCAAGATAGGAAAGTTGACCGGGGCAGCATTATATTGCACAGTGCACAACAAATATATAATCTCTTTTTGTTTTCCTCTCTGAAGTGCCTTCTTGGTTTTGCCTTGGATTGAGTGTCCCCCAAAAGTTGACACCCTCCCCTGCCCCTGTGACAGTGGTAAGAGTGTGGGAGATCCTATTATGGTAATTGAAAGGTGGGGCCTTGAAGAGGTGATTAGATTGCAGGACCGTGCCGTAGTGAATGGATTAAAAATGGTGATCATGGGCATGCTTTCGAGGGCTTTCAGAGAAGAGTGAATGAGGAAGTTAGTCTCTCTGCTCTCTCTGCTTCCACCATCTTGCAATGTGAGGGGTCACTGTAGCCACCACCAGATATGTTCCCCAGACTTTGGACTTCCCAGCCTCAGAAACTGTCAGCAATAAATTTTGTTTTCTTTATAATATACCCAGTTCCATATATTTTGATACGGAAACAGGGTAATACAGTTTCTGTGCAAGTCGGTTTGGTTTGCTGTTGTTGTTTCTTTCTTTTAGCTTAATTAACTGCAGGGTCTCTCAACCACGGCACTTCTGACATTTGGGCCAGATAATTCTTTGTCGTTGGGGGCTCTCCTACGCACTGTAGGGTGTTTAGTGGTAGCCAGGAGATGCCAATGCCACCACCACCACCCCCAGTTGTGACAACCAAATCTGTCTCTAAACATTGACAAAATTGTCTCTGGTGGACGACCGCTGATACAACTATACCAAAGATAGGAAATTTGTAGGGCTTTATTCTGTACAATCCATAAGATACAGCTTAGAAAACCTCTATTTATTTTTTCCCTTTGGAGTCCCTCCTTGGTTACTATGCAACTGGTTGTTTTGTTTTGCTTATGGCCTCTCAGGGATTCTCTGCCTCAGCACTATTGTTTGGGGCCAGATAATTATTGTGTGGGGCTGTCCGTAGGATGTAGGGTGTTTAGCAACCTCTACCCACTAGATGCCAGTAGTTCCTCACCCCCCTGCCCAAAGTTGTAACAACCATTACTGTCTTCAGATATTGTCAAAGGTCTCCTGGGTAGCAAAGTACCTCTGGTTAAGAACCCTTGTTCTAGGGCCAAGCCGGTGGCGCACTCAGGAGAGTGTGGTGCTGGGAGCGCAGCAGCGCTCCCGCCGCGGGTTCAGATCCTATATAGGGATGACCGGTGCACTCACTGGCTGAGCGCGGTGCGGCCGGTCTCAAAAAGGACAAAAAAAAAAAAGAACTATTGTTCTATCTCTACTTACCTTTCCCCATACACTGGCTCTTCTTTTCAGCCTCATCTTATAGAACAAATGCACACTTTTCTTACTCATAGACACTGAGTGACAGTTATTGTTCTTATTGTTATTTAGACATGATTGAGTAGGTTACTAATGAATATTAGAAATTATGAGATTAAGCACCTGGTATATGTCACTCAAATGTGTTAACCATTGCTATTAATTTTATCAGGAGATATTGAGGCCTATATATAAAACCGTTAAAAGCAGACTTTAAACCTCTAATACCTATGCCTAGAATGTTTACCTCTTTTTTTCCTCTTGATTTCTGACTTCTTTGTGGTCACAACTAAGGCAAGCTGGGGGAAAAGATAGTTGCATGAATTTTTCTCTTTATATTGCCAGAAATGTTAAGGCTTATCTAATTCCAACGTTTTCATGAATACTGAATTTTGGAGTTTATTTAGTGTGATTGTGGGGATTTCTGTTTGCCACTGTGAGATGTATATTGCTTCTATGTAAGGCATAAGAGAATTATAAGGAAAATCAGAGTTATACTAAAATTGGTTCCTATGGCAAGAGTGTCATCTGATATTTTGATATTTCCCTCAGTAGATAAGATATATTTTCCTTTCATATTCACTTTTTGCCCTGATGTGTGTGTACATGTGGTTTTGACCTTTTCAAAACAAACTGAATTAAAAATTAAAAATAAAATATGATGAAAAGAAAAGCAAAATATAAAAAGAAACCTGCCAGTCACATTAAAAAAATTACTAAAAATACAAAATGCATTTTGTCATTAAAAAGGGTTTCTTTGTTCAATTTATTACACAAGGGTCCAATTTTCCCTAGATTAGATATTAAGGTGTTAATACAAGGCTGGGGTATACAATTCTAGTTACAATATCACAGAATTATAGAGGTGAAGGAGACACCAAAATTTTTTAATATAACCATCCCATTTTATGAGTGGAGAAATTGAGACTTAGGGAAGACAAGTGACCTCCCTGGAATCTCTAACCAATGGTTAGTGACAGATTTCATGTAAGGATATGATTCCCAGAGAGTCAGACACGTGTTCTCTTGGTTACACCTATCTGATAATATAGAACTGCAGAATCTTCTAGAAGATTTAGCACTTATTTTCTAATGAACTAAAAAAAATTCAGGAATGACAGTGGAGATATGTTTAGGGATCACTGTGGCACCAACCATTGGGGGTGCTGGAGAGAGAATATTTTGACTGGAATAAGCTTAATGAAAGCTATGTATGCTTCAATTCAGCACAACTACTCTAAAGCAAGAAAAGCACCATCACTGCCTTCTACCAGGTGTTTAAGACAGATCGACATGGCAGGCTATAAAAGAAAAAAAATTTTACCAACACATAACATTCAATTTTTCCCCACAAAGCATCTCACACTCTCATTTTAAAAACTTTTTTTATTAAAGAAGATACAAAATATTGAAAGCTTAGAGTTATTTAGAAAATTGGTTCTGTCTTCAAACTGCCAATATGTTTCCAATAACTTTCTTATGTATCTTGAATACTGTGTATGTTCTACATGCCTTAAATCTTCCCATAGCTGATACAACTTTTCAATATAAACATAACTAATACTTCTTGGGTTTTCCTCAAGATTTTCCTGGTCTTTTTTCTGTGTCCCATTTTTTGTTTATGGAAGTTGTATCACTTGGCCATCACTACAAGATCTTCTGGGACACTCCGATTTGCTCTTTTCAGAATCTGAATCAATTCACTGGCAATCTTTGAATTATCTTGAGTGATAAGGGTAATTGATGTTCCGGTCTTTCCTGCTCTTCCAGTACGCCCTACTCTGTGGATATATTCTTCAATGTTTTTTGGGAAATCATAATTATATACGTGTATGACATCGTTAACATCAAGGCCTCGGGATGCTAAATCAGTTGTAATCAATATCTTCACTTTTCCACTTGTAAAGTCTTCTAATGCGTCCTCTCGATCACATTGCTCTTTGTCAACATGTATCGTATAACTTCGTATAATGTATGCTATACGAAGTTATGCCTTCTGTGGTAACGATTATATTTTGCTTCACTGTGTTTACAGCAACTGGATCCAGAGTGCCAACATAAACAATCATAGGCTCTTTCAAATAACAGTGTGCAAGTCACACTTGTCATAACAGTCTACCGATCTGTGCGCACATGTAACAAAATTTCCTTAATCTGGTGCTCAAACCCCAGATCTAGCATTTTATCTGCCTCATCTATGACCAAGTAGGTTATGCTTTGTAGGTTAACAAACTTATTCATTTGCAGGTCATTCAGTCTTCCAGGAGTGGCAATAATGATATCTACACCTTTGGTAATGCCTTGAATTTGTCCTTCTCTCTTTCTACCACCATACATACAAATACTTTTCAGACCTTTATATAAATATTTAGAACATTCAGCTTCCACCTGAAGAGCTAATTCTCTGGTGGGAGTGAGGACTAGCATGCCAGGTCCATTCCTTTGTTCTCTAGATATCAGTTGACAATCAAGATTAATAAACCCAGGCATTAAGTAGGACAATGTTTTGCCTGTGCCAGGTTAGGCAACTCCTATAAGATCTACTCCTTTTAAGGCAATGGGCCATGGCTGTGCCTGAATTGGTGTTGGTGTTTGAAAACCCGCCCTTGGAAAGCGTCCTCAAATTCACAAACTGGATTAGGGATGGGACGCTTCTCACCATCTTTCAAGTCATCACACATTACATTGTAATTGTCTTTCTTCGAAGTCTCTACCTGCTCTTTAGAGATGGAGCTTGAAGTTTTGGATTCTATGTAAATGTCTTTCTTAATTGGTGGTAAATCTGCCCATTTTCTTTTCTCCCAGGCCACGGCTTCTGCCTTAATACGATCCCAATCAATCAATGGCAGAGCTTCTCTGACAACGTTAGCTCTGCTTGGGGGCAACCTTGAAGCAGGCCTTAAATTGGTACACATTGAACATTTTATAGGCCAATTATTTCCATAGGAGAAAAAATAGGGAGTTCTAAAAAATTAACTTATTTGTTTGTATACTTGTGTGTTTATGTGTTTATTTTGGTAAATTTCTTTTGGAGTATCAACAATACTTGGTCTAGATGAATTCACCACTCCCCTGTCCTCTAGTGTAAATTAAATTATACCATCAAAAGTCTCTCAGGTACATACTCAGGGATGGCATTTTGCCTCTGATTCTTCAGCTAAACCCCAGCACTTGTCCAGGAAGTTCCCAGATATTATCACAGGGATAATGGTTAGAAGAGACGCAGAGTGCGGCCTGAGGGACCTTTGGGGGTGTTTTCAGTGGTTTGTCATTCTTCTCGGTGCCTCTTAATTTTTTTCCCTTCCCTGTGGTTTCATATATTCTGAGATTTAGCACTAGAAGGTTCTGTAGAAGTCATTTGCATTTCTTACTATGACATGGTTTCCAAGATCCACATCATCCTGTTCCCTCTGCTTTGGAAGTGGCTCATTGAGGACCTTTTATTATGTAGCACATAGAACTTAAAAATAAAAAAGCAAAAAAATCTGCAGAAATGGCCTTACCATAAAAGTACTTTTAGGGCCTCTTCACTGAGGGTCAAAGTTCTACTAATTTGACCTAAGATCTCCTGGGACACAAAGCTGTTCGTACTAACGTAATGGACACTTAAATCCATTCTTCTTCATCATCCTGTACTTACTCTGTTGTTTTGTGTTTAATTTGTTTAACTAAAAGTAGACTATATATTTATCCTTTTATATTCATCCCATTAAGTTTGGTCAATTGACATAGCCTATTAAGTTTAATTTTAGTGACTATTTTCTTATCCATGATATTATCCATAGTTTCACATCTTCTGCCAATTTAATGTTCATGGCTTCTTTGTCTCTTCAGAGAAAGATGCTGATTAAAATCTGAACATGGTTCAGTGTAGGACAGAAGTCTGTGACACATTAGGATAAACTTTCTCTATGTCAGCACTTTTCTGGAAAGAAACTTTTTGAAGGAAAAAAAAAAGGTTTCTGGCCTAATATGTTTGGAAAATGCAGCACCATGTATTCCCTTTGATAAAGTTACAATGCTTATTAGATAGTCCCGAAGCTCTGATAATTACAAGCATTGGGAAAATTAGTTGCTTAACTGAAATTTTCCCAAAGGAATTGGCCAATGAAACTCCTCATCAATTTTTAGAACAAACTTATTCTTTGGAATACTTCTAAATTTACAGAACAGTCACACAGATAGTATAGGGGGATTCCCACATACCCCCCCCCCAACCTATTTGTTTCTTCTAATCTTATCTCCTCACATTACCATGATCTATTTGTCAAATATAGGAAATCACTATCGGTGTGTTACTATTAACTAAACTACTGACTTTATAACATTAGTTTTTCAATAATGCATTTATATTCAGCAAATCATTGAGATTTAAATCCAGAACCATTCCCTGACTTGTGGACAGGGGCTTGTATTCCTTTGCTGTAAAGTTACTTGCTTCTACTGTTGTTTTATGTGAGTGATATGGTAGAATAGAAGAAGCCTTGAAAGTGAAGCGAAGGAAGGTCATGTTATTGGGAGAGGGGTAGTTGTAAAATCTGAGTAGAGAGCAGTGCACTTTATGGTGAAATCCATTGTGGTGAATTACTGGGATCACACAGAACTGATAGGAGACTTTTATGGGTATTGCAGGTACAGAGAGTGATTGTGCCTTCAGTGTCATTCATTACCACCTATGATGGACCTTATCAGTTTGAAAAATTGGTTATCATCTAAATTAAGGGCCATCCGTGTAACATTCTTTTCTCCAAATATCTCTAGAGTAGGCTTATCCCTTGTGTCTGAAATGTTCCCACTCGATATATAACCCTGTGGCTTATCTTGGTACTTTATTAACATACTCTTGAGAAAACAACACAAAAGTGTGATGTTGTCAGATGCTTTCGAGTGAAGTAACTGGCTAAGGGGTTCTTGTTGGGCAGAGGGAGGCAAAGAAGGAAGGGATTGAGTTTCTGGTAAAGGTTAGGTAAAGTTTGTCTCAAGGTAAAAAGACAGGTGATGTAACAAAAGACAAGAATGTGTTTAAAACAACCCAACATTTTACTTAGGTCCGTATGATCTTTTAGGCAACAGGAAGAGACTAAAATACTGCATGCAGTGAGTTGGGCTAATTTTCAATAACTCTAATTTATGCAAAACTCTCCTATAAATGAGTTAATGTTGCTGGCCTAAAATATTCATATAGATGGGATTCCCTTAGAAATAGTATTTTATTTAATAAACCTTCTTTGATAATCTAAGGCAAACTCGACTTTTAGAATTCCAGTTGGTGTTGATAATTATAAAAATTATAGTTGATTTTAAATCCATATAGCACTTCACAATTTATAAATATCCTTTGTAGAAATAATCTTCTTGGGATGATATATGAGTGTACTGCAAAAGTTCATGGGAAAATAGCGGACCACCCAGCCCAGGCCAGTCCCTGCCATCCAGAAAGGCCCAACAGCCACCAGGCCCACAGGCCCCAAGGCAGCCAGACTGACTTGGCAGTCCCTGCAGAATCCAGAACAGACACCAGGGTGGAACGAGTGGATGGTGAAACTCCCTGCCACAATGACTAAACACCAAAGGAAAGATAACAGAAATATGAGAAACCAAAAAAGTACAACACTACCAAAGGAAAATAATAACTCTGAAGTTCCAGATCCTATAAATCAGGAAGTCCTTAAAATGACTGACAAGAAATTTCAAGCAGCAATTCTAAGGAAACTAAATGAGATACAATAAAACTCAGTCAGACAACACAATGAAATGAGAAAAAGTATACAGGACCTGAAAGAAGACATGTACAAAGAAATCAATGCCCTGAAAAAGAATGTAGCAGAGCTTGCAGAGCTGAAGGATTCGTTGAATGAAATAAGAAACACAACAGAGAGCTTAACCAGCAGGCTAGAACAAGAAGAAAGAATTTCTGACCTTGAAGATGGGTTGTTCAAAAAAAGAAAAAGAAATTTTAAAAAATAATTTAATTTAAAATACTGAAGGAAATCTAAGGGAGATAACAGGCAACCTTAAGTGCTCAAATATCAGAATCATTGGTATTCCAGAAAGGGAAGAAAAAGGAAATGGCATCAAAAACATATTCAATGAAATAATAGCAGAAAACTTCCCAGGTATAGGGAAAGACACAGACCTTCATATCCAGGAGGCTCAAAAATCCCTAAACATATTCAACCCAAAAAGGCACTCTCCAAGACATGTTCTAGTCTAATTTACAAAACTCAAAGACAGAGAGAGAATCTTAAAAGCTGTGAGAGAAGGGTCAAGTCACCTAAAAAGGATCCCCAATCGGACCAACAGCAGGCCTTTCATCAGAAACCCTAAAAGCCAGAAAAAAATGGGATGATATATTCAAAATACCAAAAGACAAAAATTGCCAGCCAAGAATACTTTACCCAGCAAGGCTGTCCTTCCGAAATGAAGGACAAATAGTATACTTCTCAGACAAACAAAAACTGCAAGAGTTCACTACCATATGACCAGCCTTACAAGAAATTCTCAAGGGAGTACTGAGTTTGGTACCTGAAAATCAATTATCACTGACATGAATACTCAAGAAAGAACAAATCTCACCAGTAAAATAAAAATTCTAACAATAAAGAGAAAAAAAAATTACCTACTATGCCAAGAAACCAACAAACACAGAAGACAAACAGTAAATCACAAAGAAAGGGAAAAAAAGATACTTAAGACATCCAA
Organism: Galeopterus variegatus; assembly: GCF_000696425.1. NCBI lineage: Eukaryota > Metazoa > Chordata > Mammalia > Dermoptera > Cynocephalidae > Galeopterus > Galeopterus variegatus. The sequence continues at coordinate 324,661 of NW_007726517.1, forward strand.
GCGAAAATCAGTAAAATGCCAGGAGTAAATAAACACCTTTCAATAATAACTCTTAATTTAAAAGGATTAAATTCCCTACTCAAAAGACACAGACTGACTGACTGGATTAAAAACAGGGAACCAACATTATGCTGCCTTCAAGAAACTCACCTCACCTGTAGAGACACATAGAGATGAAGAGCGAAAGGATGGAAAAAGAAATACCATGCAAATAGAAACAAAACATGAGCTGGAGCAGAAATTCTTACATCAGATAAAATAGATTTTTTTTTTTTTTTTTGTCTTTTGTCTGTGTCCGGCAACGGATCGCAACCCTCAGTGTTGCCCCCGTACCGGACCGGGGACCGGCAACGGGATCGCAAGCCTCGGTGTTGCTCCCACGCCTCGCTCAGCCAGTGAGCGGAATAGATTTTAAACCAAAAATCACAAAAAGAGATAAAAAGGCCACTATATAATGATAAAAGGATCTATCCATCAAGAAGACATAACAATCATAAAAACATATTCACCCAACATCAGAGCAGCCAGATTCATAAAGCAAACACTATTAGACCTAAAGAATGAAATGGACACTGATACCATAATAGCAGGGGACCTGAACACCCCACTCTCAATATGGGATGGATCATCTAGGCAAAGAATCACCAGAGAAACACAAGATCTAAACAACACTTTAGACCATTGGACTTGGCAGATATCTACAGAACATTCCATCCAACAACCTCAGAATATTCATTCTTCCCATCAGCACATGGAACATTCTTCAGGGTAGACCACATGTTAGGTCACAAAACAAATCTCAACAAATTTTTAAAAAATTGGAATTATTCAATGTATTATTTCAGATCACAATAGATTAAAATTACAAACCAATATCAAGCAAAACTCTGAAAACTATACAAACACATGGAAATTAAACAACACCCTACTTAGTGATATATGGGTTCAAGAAGAAATTAAACAGGAAATCAAAAAATTTCTTGAAAATAATGACACATCATACCAAAATCTATGGGATACTGCAAAAGCAGTACTAAGGGGGAAATTTATCACATTAAATACTTATTTCAGAAGAATGGAAAGATGGCAAGTGAACAACCTAACACTACACCTTAAAGAACTAGAAAAACAAGAACAGTCCAAACCCGAAGTTAGCAGATGGAAAGGAATAATTAAGATCAGAGCAGAACTTAATGAAAAAGAAACACAAAAAAAATACAAAAGATCAACGAAACAAAAAGTTGGGGGGTTTTTTTGAAATGATAAATAAAATTGAGAAACCATTAGCAAGAATAACTAAAAAAGAGAAGACCCAAATAACAGAAATTGCAAATGAAATAGGTGATAATACAACTGATATCTCGGAAATACAAGGAATCATTAGAGACTACTATGAACAAGTATATGCCAACAAATTTGAAAATCTGGAGGAAATGGATAAATTTCTGGACACACACAAACTACCAAAACTGAGCCAAGAAGATACAGAAAATCTGAACAGACGAATTGCAATAAAAGAGATTGAAGCTGTTATCAGAAGTCTCCCAACAAAGAACATCCCAGGACCAGATGGGTTTACTGCAGAATTCTACCAAACCTTCAAAGAGGAATTGATACCAGTTCTGTACAAACTATTCCAAAAGATTGAAACAGAAGCCATTCTCCCAAACTCATTCTATGAGGCAAACATCACCCTGATAACAAAACCAGACAAAGATACAACAAAAAAAGAAAACTATAGGCCAACATCCTTGATGAATATAGATGTAAAAATCCCCAATGAAATATGAGCTAACAAAATATAGCAACACATACACATTATACACCATGATCAAGTGGGATTCATCCCAGGAATGCAAGCTTGGTTCAACATATGCAAATCAATAAATGTGATATAACACATCAATAAAATCATAGACAAAGACCATAAGATCAACTCTATAGACACTGAAAAAGCATTTGACAAAATTCAACATTCGTTTATGATACAGACTCCCTACCAGTTATGAATAGATGGAAAGTATCTCAACATAATTAAAGGCATATATGATAAGCCCACTGCCAATATCATCCTGAACAGGATCCTTAAGAACAGGAACTAGACAAGGATGCCCACTCTCGCCACTCCTATTCAAAGTAGTATTGGAAATACTAGCCAGAGAAATCAGAGAAGGAAATAAAGGGCATCCAGATTGGAAGAGATGAAGTCTAACAGTCCCTGTTTGCAGATGACATGATTCTATATATGGAACAGCCTAAAGCCTCTACAAAGAAACTCCTAGAGTTGATAAATGATTTCAGCAAAGTTGTAGGATACAAAATCAACACACAAAATTCAGCAGCATTTCTATACTCCAACAGTGAACATGCAGAAAAAGAAATCAAGAAAGCTAGCCCATTTACAATAGCCACCAAAAAATAAAATAAAATAGGAAAAAAGTTAACCAAAGATGTCAAAAATCTGTATGATGAGAACTACAAACCACTGTTCAGAGAAATTAAGGAGGACACAAGAAGATGGAAGGATATCCCATGCTCTTGGACTGGAAGAATTAACATTGTGAAAATGTTCATACAGCCCAAAGAGATCTACAGGTTTGATGAAATACCATCAAAATTCCAAAGACATTTTTTCTCAGAAATGGAAAACTATCCTAATATTTACATGGAATAACAAAAGACCAAGAATAGCCAAAGCAATCCTGAGCAAAAAAATAAAGCTGGAGGTATAACACTACCCAACATTAAACTATACTACAAAGCTATAACAACCAAAACAGCAAGGTACTGGCATAAAAACAGACACATGGATCAATGGAATAGAATAGAGAATCCAGAAATCAACCCACACACCTACAGCCATCTGATCTTTGACAAAGACACCAAACACTGGGGAAAAGACTGCCACTTCAGGAAATGGTGCTGTGAAAACTGGATACTCATATGTAGGGGAATGAAACTAGACCCGTACCTCTCACCATATACCAAAATCAACTCAAAATGGATTAAAGAATTAAATATACATCATGAAACAATAAAACTCCCTAAAGAAAACATAGGGGAAACACTCCAGAAAGTAGGAGTGGGTACAGACTTCGTGAATATGACCCCAAAAGCACAAGCACCAAAGGAAAAATAATCAAATGGGATTATATCAAACTAAAAAGCTTTTGCACAGCAAAAGAAACAATCAACACAGTGAAAAGACAACCAGCAGAGTGGGAGAAGATATTTGCAAAATATACATCTGAAAAAAGGACTAATATCCAGAATATACAAGGAACTCAAACAACTTTACAGCAAAAAAACAAATAACCCAATTAGAAAGTGGACAAAGGAGCTGAATAGGCATTTCTGAAAGGAAGATACATGGATGGCCAACAGACACATGAAAAATGCTCAGCATCTCTCAGCATTTAGGAAATGCAAATCAAAACCACTTGGAGATAACATCTCACTCCAGTTAGAAGGCCTAATATCCAAAAGACTGAGAATGATAAATGCTGACAAGGTTGCAGAGAAAAAGGAACCTTCCTACACTATTGGTGGGACTACAAAATGAGGCAACCTTTATGGAAAATGTTATGGAGGTTCTTCAAACAATTACAAATACATCTACCATTTGACCCAGCTATTCCACTGCTGGGAATATAACCAGAGGAATGGAAATCATCATGCCAAAGGGATACCTGGAACCCAATGTTTACTGCAGTACTATTTACAATAGCCAAGAGATGGAACTAGACGAAATGTCCATCATCAGATGAGTGGATACGGAAAATATGGTATATCTACACAATGGAATACTACTCTGCTATAAAAAAAAATAAAATACTACCATTCGCAGCAACATGATGGCCTTAGAAAAATTGTATTAAGTGAAATAAGTCAGGCACAGAAAGAGAAATACCACATATTCTCACTTATTTGTAGTAGCTATAAATAAAGCAAAAAAATAAATATGCAAACAAATAGTAGGGGGCAGGGAAGAAGAGACAATAATCACAACAATTCCTTGAACTTGTTAAGACAAGTGAACAGATATGATGTTGATCAGGGGGCAGTGGGGAGAGGGAGTGGGGAGAGGAATTGGTAAAGGGACATGAAAATCAACTACATTGTATATTGATAAATTAAAATATAAATAAATAAATAAAAATTTTAAAAATTTCAAATTAAGAAATAAATACTGAGAAAAAAAATTCAGTCAGTAATAAAAAATAACCTAACCAACCAAACAGGAGAAACAACATTATGCTAACTGAAATAAGCCAGGAACAGAAAGACAAATGCTGTATGATCTAACATAGATGTGGAATCTAAAAAATTTGATCTCATAGAAACAGAGTAGAAAGGTGGTTACTGGGGCTGGGGCTGGGGCAGGGGGAGAGGGAGGGATGGGGCAAGGGAAGTTGTTAATCTAAGGGTACGAAGTTGCTGTTAGTCTGCATGAATAAGTTCTAATGATCTATTGCACTGCCTGGTGGCCACAGTTGACGATAACGTATTGCATTTCAAAATTGCTAATAAAATTTAATTTTTAATGTTCTTACCACAAAAATAAGTTGATAAGATGATGGATATGTTAATCAGCCTGATTGACTCTTTCTATAATGTGTAGATGCAGCAAAACGTCACATTGTACCCCATAAATAGACACGATTATTAAAAATATAAAAAATATAGAATGTTAATATGGGAAACAGTCCAGGAAGTAGGATTGGGTACAGACTTCATGAATATGACCCCCAAAGCACAGGCAACAAAAGGAAAAATAAACAAATGGGATTATATCAAACTAAAAAGCTTCTGCACATCCAAAGAAACAATCAACAGAGTTAAAAGACAACCAACAGAGTCAGAGAAAATATTTGCAAAATATACATCTGACAAAGGATTAATATCCAGAAAATACAAGGAACTCAAGCAACTTTACAGCAAAAAAAACAAGTAACCCAATTAAAAAATGGGCAAAAGAGCTAAATAGGCATTTCTCAAAGGAAGATATATGAATGGCCAACAGACACATGAAAAAATGCTGAACATCACTCAGCATTTGGAAAATGCAAATCCAAACCACTTCGAGTACCATCTCACTCCAGTTAGGATGGCTAACATCCAAAAGAGTGAGAATGATAAATGCTGACAAGGTTGTGGAGAAAAAGAAACTCTCATACACTGTTGGTGGGGCTGCAAAATGGTGCAGCCTTTATGGAAAATGCTATGGAGGTTCCTTAAACAATTACGGATAGATCTACCATATGACCCAACTATCCCACTGCTGGGAATATATTCAGACGAATGGAAATCATCATGCCGAAGGGATACCTGTACTTCAGTGTTTATTGCAGCACTATTTACAGTAGCCAAGAGTTGGAACCAGCCCAAATGTTCATCATCAGATGAGTGGATAAGAAAACTGTGATATATCTACAGAATGGTATTCTACTCTGCTATAAATAAGAATGAAATACTACCATTCGCAACAACATGGATATTCGTAGAGAAAATTATATTAAGTGAAACAAGTCAGGCACAGAAAGAGAAATACCACATGTTCTCACTTATTTGTGGGAGCTAAAAATAAATAAACAAACACACAAACAAAGGGTGGCGGAGGAAGAAGACACAACAATCACAATTCTTTGAACTTGTTAAGACAAGTTAACAGATATGATGTAGTGGGGGGAGGGGAGAGAATGAGGGGGGAAGAGGAATGGATAAAGGGTCACATAAATCAACAACAATGTATAATGAGAAGTTAAAAAAAATCAATATATTGCTTATTGGTGGAAGAACTAATTAAGGCCCTGATTTATAAATTGCTCAAAACAGTTTGTGATTAAGTAGAAGTCATACATCAAAGAGGATATCTTGTTCTGCCACCAAGCAAAGACACTGTCAGAAACAACTGGGATTTTTGATTGCGAATTTTGACAGGGGTCATGCGAAAATTCCCTAAAGGAAGAGCCTTAAATTGGCCAAGATGGGACAATTTGAGCTACAAAGAATAATGATTATAATGAGTTTAAACACATCAAAAACATAAAATTCCCTGAGTTTATGATACTGAAAAAACTTCCTTTGGCACCTCTGGAGGTACTAGGGCACCAACTCATGAAAATTATTTAAGAGAAAGATAAACATTTGTGTTGGCTTTCCTGAATAAACTACATGTCAGCGTAATCTAGTGGCTGATGAGGGGAAATTCTTTTTTGTAGAAAGATTTCAGCTAATAAATGCAGAAAGAATGATAGAATTTGAAAATCATGAATCATGTATCTGTGCAATATCACTGACAACTAAAACAACTAAGTCAGTGGCTTTTAACTCTGGCTGCGCATTTGCGTCTCCTGAGTAACTTGAGAAAGTGCTGATGGCGGTGTCCCACTCCCAGAGTGTCTGATGTCATTGGTCTGGGGCGTGGCCTGAACATCAGGGTTTTTAAAAGCTTCCCAGGTGTGCAATCAAGAAGGAGGCCCGCTGCCTGAAGGGAAGGGTGACACCACCAGAACCCATGGATCTCCCTTCTCTTTGGAAGTGGGACGACCTGGCATCTATTGTCTGTGGATGGAAGCAACAGGAATCACACAGCACCGCCTATGAAGTCATCCTGCCACGAAAATTGAACCTGAATCTAAATAAAGCTCTAGAAATTTACCGAAAACAGAAGAGACAGAAGAACATGTTAAAAGACAACGTTAGGGTATAATCAGCCAAAACAAGATTGTTGAAAATTCTACCAGACAAATGGCCCAATTTCTTTAGCAAATAAATTTCACGGATGGGGGAATGTGCTCTTAAAATCTAAAAAGCTTTAAAAGATGTACCTATTAACCACAATATGTAGAGTTTGTTTGGATACTGATTTGAACCAACTATTTTTTTAAAAAAGCAGACATTTTGGAAATAATTACAGCAATTTGTACACAGACTGGATACTAATTAATGAAGAATTATTGTTAATATTGTTGGGTATGTTAATGGTCTTGTGGTTACTTTTTAAAAACTCCTTATCTTTTGGAGATACATAATGAAATATTTATAGTAAAATGATTTCTATATTATCAAGGATGGAATTAGCTTTAAAATGCTCAAGCATAAAAACAGGTGAGAGTGGGAAGCAGACAAAATCAGAATGGTGAAATATTACTAACTGCTGAGTCTGGGTGGTGAGGACATGGGGGTTTGTCATGTACAGTTTGGGGTATATTTTAATACCCATAAAAATGTTTTTTCCGGGCCGGCCCGGTGGCGCACTGGATAGTGCGCCGCTTGGGAAGTGCGGCAGCGCTCCCACCCCAGGGTTCGGATCCCACATACAGACCAGTTCCCGCTCACTGGCTGAGCGAGGCGCGGGAGCAACACCGAGGGTTGCGATCCCGTTGCCGGACACGGAAAAAGACAAAAAGACAAAAAGACAAAAAAAAATGTTTTCTCCCATTATCATTAGCATATTCATTATTACAAATCGTAATTATTCTTTATGCCCCTTAACCAACCAATCACTCCACAACCCCCCTCCCTCCACCCTCATCTCTAGTATCCTTAGTTTGTTCTCTCCTTCTGAAAGGTCAATGAATTATTGTGGTCTTTTCTTTCCTTATTTCTTAGCACCTACTGATGAGTGAGGACACGCGGTATTTATCTTTCCTAGTCTGGCTTATTTCACTTAACATAATTTTCTCCAGGCTCATCCATGTTGCTTCAAATGGCAGAATTTCATTCTTTTTTATGACAGTGTAGTATTCCATTGTGTATATATGCCACATTTTCCTCATCCAGTCGTCCATTGATGGACCCTAAGGTTGGTTCCATATTTTGGCTACTGTAAATAGAGCTGAGATAAATATGGGAGTGCAGGTATCTCTTCGACATGATGATTTCCATTCCTTTGGGTATATACCCAGCAGTGGGATTGCTGGATCATATGGAAGATCTATCTGTAGTTGTTTGAGAAATCTCCATACTGTTTTCCATAATGGCTGTACTAATTTACAGTCCCACCAACAGTGTAGGAGGGTTTCCCTTTCCCCACATCTAAAAAATGTTTTAAAATATCAAACAAAGTCAAAGTTGGTAATGTCCCATTTCATACCTCCACCCCAAAGAAAACTATTGTCATCACCTTTCCATTCCCAATGTTAGGAGACTGTAATGGAGCATTATTTGGTAAGGAGGGAATAAGAAGAAATTTGGAAAAAAATGCACATGTCATCTTACTAATACTGAGCATTTACTTTCTGCTAGCCACTGTACATACATTATTTGTTTAATCCTCCCAAACACTCAGTAAAAATGGTAGTATATTTGTTCCCATTTCAGGTGTAAAGAAACTGAAGCCTCCAAAAATATGCATTTTGCCTAAGGTCCCATAGCTAGTATTTGGTGGACCCATGGGTCTTACTAAGGTCTGCCCAGTGGCCAAAGAATGGAGGAGTGCCAGGTCCATGTTAGGTTAGGTTCTGAGAATACAAAAAAATCCCACCAGACATAGTTCTCCCTTTACAGGGGTCACTTCAATTCAGTAATCTATATTTGGAGGGTAGTTTTTCATCTATGAATAAACACCATGATGCTATTTCAAAAAGTTCACAGAAGACAGGAAAGACCTTCTATTAGAAACGCTAGAAGGGTTTATTTTGTTATTCTTTTTCCAACACTATAAATGGAGAAATAGATTAAAAAGGATGAGAAGACACATGCTACAACATGTATGAACCTTGAAAACATGAGCCAGGCACAAAAGGTTATATATCGTATGATTCCATTTATAGGAAATATCCTGAATATGTGAATCCACAGAGATGGAAAACAGTTTGCTGGTTGCCAGGGGCTGGGGTGGGGAGAATGGGGAGCGGCTGCTTAATGGATACAAATTTCCTCTTGGGGTGATGAAATGTCCTGGAACTAGACAGAGGTCACACAACATTGTGAATGTTCTAAATGCCATTGAATTGTTCACTTTAAAATGATTAGTTTTATATTATGTGGATTTCACCTCAATAAAAAAAAATTTAAGGATGAGAATCTAAGGGGGAGAAGAACTAATACCGAAATGGTATATATTGGAAAGCTGTTTGGGAGAATGAATCAACAGGACTTGTGCTTACAAGTTGGCTGGGAGAGAAGATCGAGATTTCTGGTTTGGTTGTCTGCACAGCTGGCTGTACCCCATGGAATGATGTAATCTGCACTTAGGATAACACAGGACCTTAGAAAGTATGGGAACCCAGTGAAGGTTTGTTCATTTCCTCAGGTTTCCACTTTTAAAATAAAGCAATAGATTAGTAAATCAAGGAATGTCCCAAATACAGCATAACTGGATCATATCAAGCCATTGCTAAATATCTCATGATATCCTTGCAGGCAAAATTAGTTCCATGTAGTTTGTCCGAAGTATAACAACTGGACTAAAAATCTATTGGTGAGTGAATTGATTAGCACCTAGTAAAAGACCTGCCACAGAGCAGTTTTCCATGAATATTTTTGTTCAATAATGAATCTGGAAGGGAGTCTCCAAAGGATCAGCAAATGGACTGATTCCAGTTCCATTTCATGAGCGTGCTTATTAACAACTCAGAAAAACAATAAAACCAAAAAGCAAATTTATCAAATTATAAATGATATAGAGGTAAAAACAGTAGTTGATATACTGAATGACAGACGAGATTTTTAAAGGTCATCTGAGTGCTAAATTTGGGGGGAAAACATTCTGCCAAAAGTGTTCATCATGGTAATATCTATAATTGCAAAACCTAAATATCCAACTGCAAAGAAATGTTTAAGTAATGTCCTGTACAACCACTGAAAGACTAAGTAGTAATAGTGAATATTATGTAATAATAGGAGAAATACTTATAATATGAATGTTAAGAGAAAAAAGAAGGAACCAAATTTATATTTATACACACGGCATTATTCAAGAATGGCTTTTAAAGCCTATCTATAGGGAAAAGATTCAAAGTAATACATCAAAATGTTAGCAGTGGTTATGTTTGGGTGACAGAAGTAGCAACAATTTCTTTTTTTTCTACTTTTGTACTTTACTTTCCAAATTTTCTTTAATGAGAAGAGATTTTTATAACCAAAATAATAAACACGGATAAGATCCAAAAATATATTTTGTAAAAGCCAGAGCTGTGAACCAAAACAACTAAATGGAATTTAATAAAAATAAATGTGAATTTCTGAGATGAAGGTTTTTTAAAAAAGCCAAGTTCAGGACTGGAGCAGTTCCTGTGGGATTTAAAAAAAGAAAAAACAACCTAGAAATTAATTGACTGTAAATTTGTCATAAGCCAACAGTGACATGGCTGAAGGGAAAAGATGGCCATAATATAAACTTCGGATTTCTTAATATAATTTGTTTGCAAAACAAAGGCAGTACTAATATTCCCATTGTGCTGTGTGAGTTGGACTATACCTAGAATATTGTGTTCAGCCTTGAACTTGATCTTTAAAAGAAGATGTTGAAAACTGGAGAGCAGCCAGCAGAATGAAGCATCAGCCCTACAGCAGAGAGCTCTGGTTCTCGCACTTCAGCTGCGTCAGAAGCTCCTGGAGGACTTATTAAAATGCAGACTTTTGGGTCCACTCCCAGAGTTTCCGATTCTATAGATCTTGGGTGGGGCCAAGAATCTGCATTTCCAGCTAGTCCTAGGGGATGCTGATGCTGCTGGCCGGGGACCGCACTTTGAGACACACTGGCATTGTGAGTAAAAGCACGAATTGTGAACCCAGACTGCCGGGGGTGGGACCCAGCTCTTCTACCTACTAGCTGTGTGACCTTGGGCAAGCTTGCTTGTCCTCTCTTTGCTTCAGTTTTCTCATCTGTAAAAAGAAATAATTGTACCTACCTCACAGATATTATGGCACTGAGGTAGTTAACATTTGTACAGCATTTAGAACACCTTGTCTGGCATATAATGTTCAATAATTTAAGGTGAGGAACACTAGAGACATTTCATCTGACATAGAAAACCATTTAAACATCTTCGAGTATTGGAATGTCTTTTATGTGGATGACTTATTCTGCGTAGTTCCTGGGGACAGATGTGGAGCCAAGAGGCGGAAGTGACTAAGCCTTTGGATGTCTATCAAGAAGGGCTTTTTACCAGATGGAGCAACAATAGAGCAGGTGGCCTGGCTGGGTTCTGAGTGTCCCAGTGCTCACCCAGGGCACCCACCTGTGAGACATGGTGAAAAGGGGACTCCTGTAAGGAGTAAGACAAGGTAATCACTTAATAAACATTAGCCAGTTCTATTAACACAGCCTCGGTGTAAGGGAATTTTTACCTGGAACCACCTAGAGTTCTCAAAGTGTCCGCCCAGACCAACAGCATCAGCATCACCTGAGAACTTTTCAGAAATGCAAATCCCCAGGCCCTACCTCAGCCCTGCTGCATCAGAAGTTCTGGGAGCGGGGCTGACAACTGGTGTTTTAACAAGCCCTCCAGATGGTGCCTATGTATGCTCAGATGTGAGAATGAATGACCTAAAGCATCCCCCAAAATGACATTTACGTGAGGCTCTAAAATATGGTAACTCTATTAAACTCACCCCAATAAGACTAATAAGATAGTGGGTATATCGTGCTTTTGATAAATACATATGTACATCCAACTCTTACTTATATCAGATATCTGCTTTTGTGTTTAAAGTATAGATCACAAAGACAATACTGAATTTGGTCAAACCCAGGAAATCCAAAATGCACAGAGAAAAGCAATGTACGTCCACGACCCTCTCAGCAGGGGCTTCTCACTACTATACTGACCTGGGGGTGGAGGGGAATGGGGGCAGTGTTGTAACATGGAGCATCAGAGCATCTCAGGGACCACAGACACACAAACTGAACCTCACTTCCCTTCTCCGCCCCCTCACCAGCCAGTCCGGCCAAAGCTTCCCCCTCCCATGGGACAGCATTTTGGGAGAAACCACTGAAAGCTTGGAGAGCATTCCTCATGCTCCAGGCACTCTTCAAAGTACTCGAGGTACATTGAACCTTTCAATCCTCATAACAAGTCTCTGAGGTACGTACTATTCTACCCATTTTACAGATGTGAAAACTGAGGGTGGGAGAGGTTAAGTCATTTCCACAGGGTCATACAGCTAATGAGCGGTAGAAGCTGGCTATGAACTAGGCAGTTTTTCTCCAGTCTGTACTCCTAACCTCTATACTGTGCTTCTGTTGAGGCCAGTGAGGGAAAGGAGGTTCAAGAATGAAGGCCACCTTCTTGGCCAGTATGTGTGTGACAGACAGACTGAGAGAAATGCCAGAAAGCGGGTGCCAGTGAGGGAGGGAGAGAGCCAGAGAAGGGGAGGAAGCTAAAGTGAGTGGTTCATAGTCTGTTTTGTCCCTCGGTGTCCCTGATGAGCACTGGCAGGAAGCAGGGTGACTGTACTCTTGAGCAGTTATGCAAATATCCCGGAATCTGTAACAGGAAAGGCCAGTTTGACTAAAGCCCTTCCTTTCTTTTCTTCTACAAAACAACTGAAAATAAATATATGAGATGAAGCAGGAGTGAAGGTACCCAGGTAAAGTGACAGCTAGATGCAGAGCAGGGATTCACAAGTAAGGATAAGAGCCAAGAGGAAGCCTTCCCCACAGGCTGCAAGGACACGGGCAGTGTCGGGGTCTGCGGACAGAGGAAGAGAGGAAGGCGCGGAGTGGGCACTCCCAAAGGAAGATGCGCCCCTGCCCCTGCAGTGTGTTTGGGCTCCTTAGAAATCTCCCCTAGACTCCCGGGACCACTCTGTGAATCCATCACCTTAACTAACACTCCTCTGGGATCTCCCGGCACCCACAGCACTCCTGTGCTCTCCTAGGAGTGTGAAGGCCCCTGCAGAAAAGGGACTGCAGCTAATCATCTCTGTATGGGAACCCACAGCTCCTGTCCTGGCACCTGCTGGCAATGTCTGTGGAATTGAGTTTGCTGTGTAGTGTGTTGTCACCGTAAAGGCGGGGAAGCGTGGGAAGAGTGCTTACCCCTGGGGCTGTGTCCTAGTTGGAGCTCTCCCAGTTGGAGACCCTAAGACAAGGATTCAAGAGCAAGCAGTTTATTTGGGAGGTGAAAGAAACACAGCAAGGGGAATGGGGAAGTGAGAGGAGAAAAGCAGGCAGCCAACAAAGGGTATCTTATCACTGAGCAGCTCGAGGCCACAGGAGAAGCTTGGGCACCCCTGTAGAACATACCCCGCAGGGCACGCACACAGCAGCTCCCATCAATTGTCGGGTAAGAGCTGCTGAGAAGGGTGTGTTAATTCCCCTGCCCTCTGGGCCCCCTATGCGAGTGGCAAAGCAGGCTCCAGCGGGTAGAGAAAGCTCTCCAGAAAAAGGCAGTAGTCTGCAGGTGGAAGTCAGACAGGTGTACAGTGATGTGGTAAGGACACCAGTAGTGGTTCCCAAACTTTAGCTTGCATCGGAACCACCTGGAGGGCTTGGTAAAACACAGATCGCTGAGCACCACCCCCAGAGCTCAGAAGGTTGCGGGGAGCGGTGCATGGATCCAAGCACTTGCTTCTCTCTCAAGTTCCCTGGTGCTGGTGCTGCCAGTCTGGAACCACACCCTGAGAACCACCAGCTTGGAATGTGAGCAGGACACTGACAGGACGCACAGACTGCACACCTAGGGGAGTTTAGTACCTACAACTGGCAGACCTTAGTGACAAGGCCAAAGACATAAGCTATACCTCTGTTTTGCCTTGTGCAAGACAATTCTTCCCGCCCCACTCAAAGCCTGTGTATGAGAGTCATATGCCTGAGGAGTCAGGACTCTGCACCTGCTGTGGTCAAGTTTAAGGCCACTCCCTCACAGCATCCTTAGGATGCTACCTCCCTGCGAGTTCCATCCTGGTATATTTTTCTCCAGGTGTGGCCTAACAAGCTTAGGTCCCAGGGGCAAAGAACACAAACATTTCAGAAGGGATCCAGCATTCTGCTACATAATCAAATCCAGCCGGGGATGAGCGAAGTTGAGGAAGCTGCTCCTCTTGATTTGACACAGAACTGACCAGGGCAGCCGAAGACAGTGCCAAGTCCCTCTCCTGCCAAGCCTCAGAATTATTATGGAGTGACCTTGAGATCCTTCTCTTCAGCTCCTGAAAGGGCAAATCCACCAGAAGACACCCCCAAAATCATTCTTTTATTGCCTTACACTCATTCAACAGCCATGATAACCACAAAAGTAGCAGGCCTCCTGTCCTTTGCTATTTGTTTACAATAAGAGCACATACTTGCAGGGAACACAGAATCCTAAACGAAAATCGGTGCTTATTTCACAATGCTAAATTTCCACTTGAAACCTACACCATTGGTTTTACAACACAAAAACTACTCGTGACCCCATAAGAGATGAGCAGGAAAAGACAGGGAGACAGATAGTAAATTTACCCTTCATGGGAGCAGAGGCCCCCTCACTTATCTTTTATAGTGATTTTACAGTCACCTCCCCTAGTGAAGAGCACAACAAAGGCACATCCACACAATTTCATTTTGAGAGGATCACTGCCACAAAAGCCAGGGTGTTAGGCCTCAGATCACTGCAGGTATCGGACCCGCCCAGTTCAGGCGGTTGGTCACCACAGAATGCTGAAGTTGACACCTCTTAGGAGAAGCTGTAATTAGCTGCAGTCCAGAGCTTCATGGTGAGAGAAAAGAAAGCTTCTCCCCCTTGCAAATCAGAACGTTCTTCCAGTTTTCCCAATGGGTTGCCAAGTGACTCAGCATTGGCCCAGTGTGGGCACTATTATTGATGAGAAATCTTCCGCCTGGGTGATATACCGCATACAACACATGCCCAAAGAACAGTGCCAAGTCATAACAGGAATAGCAGGCAAATTATTCACCTCCACTTCAAATGCAAGCAAATCCTTTCTTAATGCTGGGGCTACTCAATATCAGAAAGATAAAGCCCTAAGATAGTCAGAGATTTTCATCTAAGATTCAAGGAATTATTAGGCAGAGCCTCTCCGTTCTTGTTGACTATTAAAAGGCAATCAAATTGAGGACAGCAGAGAAAAAGGGCAAGAAAAAAAATAATTTTTCAAAAACAACCCCAGAGTACAAAGCTGCATAAAATCTTCAGCTACCTGGGTTCTTTGTGAGTACTGCGAGCGCCACCCAGAGGTCGTTTCCAGGACTGCATGTTAATTTAATTTTAGAAAAGAAAATCTACATCTTCTGGGGTCCAGGGCCAGACCCGCCTACTGGAAATTCTTGGACAACATCTCTCTTTCTTGCCTTTCATTAAACGAACTACTCTGAACTCTGAAATACATGATATACTCAGGAAACCTGGTGAGATCCAGTAGGACAATTGCCTTTGATATTCGTACCTGTCATGGAACTAGCAGAGTTCCTGGCAGGTTGAACTCAACTCAAAGAAAGCAGAGTGTTCAAAGAGTACTTTTAGAATAAAAACTGACAGCTCTCATTGAAAGAAAATACAGACTGGAAAGCAACTCGGGAGGCAAACAGGAACATGTCTAATATCAGAAGGACTGAGAATAGTCTTCCTTCAAGAAGGACCCATAGGCCACTTGCCTAGAAGGCCCAACTGTAAGGCACCTATTCCCTTACTCAACTTGGAAGATCTCCTTGAGGCAATTGCGATCCACACTTCTCAAAGAACTGACTGCAGTTCCCAGAACATTACCCTTGTATCCACCCATTCATAACACACACACACACACACACACACACACACACTCACATTCCACCCCACCCTCCATACAGGTGGCCCTGTACTAATTCATACACATATGCTCTCTGTCCACAAGGGGCCAGGCTAGAATAAAAAGCCCTTAATACACTGAGCTCAACTGTACAGTTCAAGACACATTCTGGTTGGTTAGAGCAAGATGTTGTGACACAAGGTCAAGGGTTCAGATCCCTGTATGGGCCAGCCGCTAAAAAAAAAAAAAAAAAAGACACTACAACAATAAAGAATATTACATATTATTAATACATACAGTGCAATAAAAACAATATAATATAACTACTATTTACATAGTACTTCTATCATATTAGGCATCATAAGTAATCTAGACATGTGGGTAGGTTTTATGTAAATACTACTCCATTTTATATCAGGGACTTAAGCATTTGTGGATTTTGGTATCTGTGAGTGTCCTGAAATCAATCCCCTGTGGATAATGAGGAACAACTGCATTCTACTGCTATCACTTCTGTTTCATTCATTATTTGAAAAATTTTTGAAATGGGATAATTTTATTCATCTGTTGAACCCTTCCAAAAACAATATGTTGGTGTTGAAAGTTTTGTCTACCATCTGGAGAGCTTCCCATCACAGCCCAGGTGCTCTTGCCTTCATTAACTATGTCTTATATGACTTAAGACAGCTTTGACAGATTTTCAAGGGAAAAATAATCAAACTTACCCTTTGTCTTCATCCAACACTACCCCCCCCCTCATCCACCACCCAAGTTCTTTCTTCAATATAAATACTGAACAGCCTTTTCGCATCTATTGACAAAAATATCTAAGGCAATGTTTATCCATCTCGGGAGTATTAAAGCTCTAGAAAAAATCCTTGCTAAACCTCTGCACGTTCTCATTTCAACAAGGCTAAGCATTCCCAGAATGTTGCCCTCTTTGTTTCTTGACCATAAGACAAAAGTATATGTGCTCAGTATGACTCAGTCTGACCTTAAGCAGTGTTTCCCGGGCCTGCTTAATGATTGTTAAATCACCCAGGGGACTGGCTGAAATCTCACATGTTCAGACTGTACCCTTGATCCACTAAACCAGACCTTGCTGGAGAGGGGCCCAGAAAGCTATAGAGTATCCAGGCACCCTGGGTGGTTATTATCATCAAGAAGTTTTCAAAAACACCTCTCTAAAGAACAAATGATCCTAAGTTCAGAGCCTCCCAGCTACATCCACAAAGAATGTAGCAAGTGTGCCCTACTCACTTGAGCTCCAGCTCCATCAGAATATCAAGAACTCAAAGTGGATCCATTCTGTTTTTAAGCTGCATGACTGATATTTTTCTCATTTATTCCCTTATCTTGTTGCATAGTATCAGAAAATTTAACAAAGCCCAGCAAGTGTCCACTTCTATTAGGAAATATGTTTGTATTCCTACACAATGATCTGCCACTGGTCTGCAGTATACAAGGATCCTATTTGGATCATTTGTGCAAAAAGATGGGTTAGGAAGTAGATCTACTTGGTTACAGGAGAGGAATTTCCCCAGGACATTTGCACACATCATGCACAGAGCAGAAGCGCACATGGCTAAAACAGGTTTTTCTTAGTCTTTGCATCTTGAGGGCTCTTCTGCCAGCTGCTCCCTATGGCTCCCCACTGCTCTGCATTCTGCTATTTCCAATGATGGTTTATGGCAAAATTCACTAGGTAGCAAGCAATATGTCCATGCTCTTACAGAAAGCAATCAGGAGAGAAGGAACGGCTGAATTACAAGGTGTTTGAAAATGCAGTTACAAAACGAAAAAGTCAGATCTTATTTTCTCTTACCTCCTGGTGATGAAATCTATGTATTCATCCAAAAGCAGACACCTAACTCTGAGGTCGTTCAGAGTCAACAGCTCAGTCAATATAAAAATCAACTACACAGTCAATGTCAAGCATGAAAATCCATTAAACCAAAAGACGTATTTTTTTTTCAACAAAAGAGCTCCTTACCTTTTCTGTGGCTTTTCTTTTTGTCCCTGCATCCATCCACTCATTTTCTTTCTCCAGCATGTCAATAAAGGCCCAGCGAACACCTTCAATCAATTCCTCCATCTACAAGAAAATACCCAAGGAGGCAGTGTCAAAGCCAAGAAACTTCAGGTAAGATTTTCTGGGCCAAAATCAGCTTGCTTGAGAAATAGTTTAATGCCCAACATGGTGAGAAAGAGGTCATTTAGCTCGACCCATGCTCTGGCAACATTACTTTTCCCAGGAAAATGCCCTTTTTCCCATCACTAAAAGATAACTAACCATTTCTTTCCATGAGAATAATTTGATGGCCCTGCTATAAAAGGATTATATGGAAAAAGGAATTCTCCATAACTAATGACTAAGAACTTACCTGTCTGTAGCTGCTAAATTAGTCCATCCTTATCCAGGTAGCAACTAACTTTAATGGTTTAATAAGGGCCTGAGAGAGACAAGCAAAGGCAAGGGCTGTTTATTTAAGAAACATATTGCAAAAGAAAGTGAAGGAACAGTCAAGAGAGATGCTGTTAACAGAGAAACAGGCCGGGAGAGCCAGCACCCTAAAGGACACTTCATTAGCATGAATGAGACTTATCTCAGGAGCCCAGTTCTTTCCACTGGTTAAACCAAGTGCTTGGCTGTTCTCTGTCATCTTCCTATTCTCTCCACTCCCTCGCAGCTCGGGAAAATTTCGTGTTATTTCAAACCTATAATGGTAGATCTAAAGGGGGCTGCTACAGAAAGAGCACCTTCCGAAAGACTGTTGCAAAGCGTTTCATCAGTGAGGCCGCACCCGCATTGAGGAGGTGTTTGCCGCTGCTAGGCTGCCAGCGTCTGCGGACCAGCGGAGAAGACTGGAGGAAAAGAGATGCTCACACTTAACTTCACAGACCCACATGCCCCGCTTGGTTATGGGTGTTGTAAACCCCTTGAAATCCCATTCTCCTGCACAGGTGCTTTGGCTTTCTTAATGGGACACCCGAGAAAGCAGAAATACTGGGTTTGGCCCCAGAATTAAATTTTTCATTTGAGATTATAAGGTTATGAATCAATTTTTAACATTAATCCTATAAGGAAAGAAGTTTAAATGTTTCCTTGGTTCTATAACGAATTGTCGGCATGAAACTCAAAATAATTTTTTTCTGTTTAATTAGTTTTCAGCTATGTTTTCAGTTCAATAACAGTTGTAAGGGAACCCGAGCGGTAAATCAGTGGGCTGGGTTCCATCGTATGTAAATAAGAACAAACAGCAGATGGAAGGGGGTGGGGGGAGCTTCACAGTTATTTCTTCCCAACTTAGTAGAAACAGTGAAAGAAGAGAAACCTCAACTTGAGATTGGGGCACAATAAAGACATGAAATAATGGAAGAGTGAAGGACACTTAAAGTCCCTTAAAGGTCCCATTAAGTCACTGGTTCTCAACCTTGTCTGCACATTTGGGATCTTTGGGAGGAATTTTTAAAATCCTGACAAAAATTTTTTTTAAAAAATTATAAAATAAAATTTAAAAATCCTGAGGCCTGGGCATTGGGATGCTGATATCATTGGTCTAAGGTCCAGCCAGGGCACTGGGAGTCTGAAAAGCTCCCCGGGTAATTGTAATGTACAGCCAGGGTTGAGACCTACCAGTCTAGTGGAAGCCATTTATTTTAAAGATAAGGAAATTAAGAGTCAAGAGAGTTGATGATCTGCTCAAGCTCATCCTACAACTAGTAAGGGTCAGGGCCAGTACCCAACCACAGAGCCAAAATTACAGTTGTGAGCTCAAAGCTTCTAGGAGCAACAGAGGTGTCCCCCACAAATCAGAGGAAAATGCCAGGGAGGTGAAAGGGAACCAGCTTAGAGATGCAGACGTCACCATTTCAAACAGAAAACAAGGAACTCTCCAGGGACTAGATCTTTTGCCTACGCAGTCCCCAGCACCCCTAAGTCTTTATGACTTCATCTTGCAGCAACACACATAGGCCAGCCCGTCACCTTCACACAGAAAGACAAATAATATCTTCGCAAATTAGGGAGGGCCAATGGGGATGGAAAGAAGTGGGTGGATTCATTTGAAAGATTTAGTTACCAAATCAATAGAACCAGGTGATTCATTTTACATGGGAAGGTGAAGAAAGTGGGAGAAGTCAGATTAATTCTCAGGCTTCAGGCATGTGCAATGCGGTGGACGCCACCACCATTCTCTAAAACGGGAAATGTTGAAAGAGAACAAAGGCTGGGGACAGAAGCCACATGGTAGTGGGATGAGGAAAGCCTAGGAAGCAGAGACAGGAAGTCTGGACAACCGAGTCTAGGAATTTGTCTACAAAACAGAAAAGGTAAAGATGGGAAAGAAGTGGACATAGGGTTGAGGGAGAGGTCTGAGGGTTTGGGTTTTGTGCATGTGTTTTTTGCTGCTTTGGAGGCTGTTTTTGTTAGTGCTGAGCATGTGAGAGATTTGACTGTGTTTAAATACCAATGGAAAGAATCCACTGAAAAGGAAGAGGGTGAAAATACAGGAGAGAAAAAGACATGAATGATCTCTGGGAGGGCAAAGGGGGAGATGGAATCCAGAAACTATACAGAAGGATTCATCTTAGGTATCAGACAGGATTATGAGAGGAGAGATGAATAAAATGATGAACAGACATGCAGAAGAATCTATAGATTAGATGGTAAAAGGTCAAGAGAGACCTAGTAGAATGGCATGTCTTTTCTCCATGAAATAGGATTGAGATCTTCTGCTAATAAGGAGTTCCCTCTAAAAAATTCTATTTCTTCACACATGGCTAGGTGCATCCTGGCGGCATGAACATATTACTAGGAGGTGGGGTATTTACAGATAATGACAAAGAGGACAATAAAAGGTTTCCTCTCAATACCCTGGCCAGCATGGAGCAATAATGGAAAGTGCCTAAAGAATAAGAAAACAGCTGAAGACATGTCCAAGAAAAAACATTTATTTGGGATAAGGTATATGAAAACTAACCTTTCATTCATGGTTTGAAATAAATTAATTAGTCACATAAAACAAAATAAGCATTCTCCAAGCCAAGAGATCTTTGGCAAATTTAGGAATTTGGGGATTCTTATGGTGAATCTTAAGGTCATTTTGCCCCTGTTCTCTTTGGGGCATCTTTATGAAATATGTACTTATTATTCAAATGAGGTTGAGTGCTTCCAGATACTTCTCTCTAAGCAGCTTGGTTTCATAAAACCCTCCCTGGGCATTATAATGGCCAGCAAACTCATTAAAGTTTTAAGCATGTCGCATAGGTTTTCAAAGCTCTCTGTAACCTGCTGACTGGCATTCCAAATGGAAACAAAAAGCAGCAAAACTCTTTTGGCCCATCGTTGAGATAAAGAACAGCAAACAGTTTACTCACATACAGCTTCCTTCCTTCTTTTTCTGCCTTTCCTTGCCCCTCGACCCCCTCTTCCCCTGCTCCCCACCACCTTTGTCTTCCCTAAATCTACACTGTGATAAATCATTCTCTTTGTGGACCTCTCCTATATGTCAAAATGCAAGTAAATCTCTTCCCTTCTTGTTTTTCCCATGAGCCTCTGTTGGTCTCTGCCTTTGTCCTCTCCGGTGCCACCACACCCTGCCCCAGCCCCCATCTCAGATTCTCAAATTTTTTTTTTGGCAGACTTTACAGATTTACTGTATAATGTTCTCTGTGAAATGGTACTGAACTACCCCAGCAGACTTCAAGAACAGGGGAAATCTTTGAAGGTTATTAATGTCGTTGGTTGGCACGTCAATGCAAATAAGAGAAATAATGATCTTAGCATGCTGGAACTAGGAAGATAAATCACTGAACGTTTCTGATTTTTATCTTTAGACTACAGCATCACATAATAACATTGCCTTCAATCAAGTCATGTTCCCTGAGGCAGCAAAGGCCTGCTATAATTTTAAAATAAGAGAAAAAAGAAATATTTCTTCACCAAACCCCGACCTAACACCCCAAACAGCCAGTATATAACATTAATAGAAATCACTTAAAGTAGAAGTCATAAGATGAAGTTACTCATAGAAAATATTTATTCAGAGTCAAAGATCAAAATACAACATATAAAAATTAACTCAAATGTTATTATGGTAAAATCTGCCACATCCAGGCTCTCCAGGCAAAGCAACATTTCGTTAAGCATCTATTTATTTCAGATTGTTTGAGTCCACACTGTGAAACACAGTTCATTTAGTTGGTCTATGGACAGTTGTTAGTTCTTTCCTCAACCAGTGCAGGTTCTCTCTTTTCATTCTTTGCACCCCAGAATTTTGCCCCCAGTGTTCT
Source organism: Galeopterus variegatus (assembly GCF_000696425.1). NCBI lineage: Eukaryota > Metazoa > Chordata > Mammalia > Dermoptera > Cynocephalidae > Galeopterus > Galeopterus variegatus. The sequence continues at coordinate 346,633 of NW_007726517.1, forward strand.
ATGTCAGACCCCAGACACTAGTAAGTCACACATATACATGCACGTGTTCCCCTTCCATCCAGGGCTTTTTTTTTAATGAGATTTTCCTACCTCAGTAAATTATAAATTGTCTCTCCTACCCATCTTTTGCCCTCTCCTTTCTCTTTCTCCCATCACATGGACACAGGAATTTTGTGTTTTGTATAAATGGGTCATGATAGTTCTATTAATGTATTGGAAGGGACATATGACAACATTGGTTTCAGAAGAAGGGGTCAGTTCACCCCATTGTCAAATATAGCTTCCTTCAAAGCTTTCTCTCTGGCAATAAAGAAATCCTACAAGGCCAACTCAAATCCTACCTCACACCCATGAATCCCAAACACTTAAACCCACACCTTCAGTCTCTTCTCTGAGTTCCTGTTTGGCTTATATAATCAAAACACTGGTGTGTGTTTAACTGCCTTTCTGTTTATATTTACTTGGTCTCCCCAACAAAATCCATAGGCTTTAAGAACAGGAACCTTAATATAGATCAAATGAGATCACGGCTACGTAAACAAACCAAAAAGTGCTCTGCAGATTTAAAATTTTGGTAGTTTTAAGCTAGATATAATTCTATATTTCATGTAATATGATGTCATATCTCACATTCATACCTAATACTGACATATAGCAGATGCTCAGTAAATACAAGTTGATCAATTTATGCTTTTCTAAACCTCCAGTGGGTACCTAGCAAAAAATTGAAATTGAATCAAATATCTTTAGTATATGCTAATGTATAGCAATTATTCCAGTAGAATAAAGAGAAAATATTATCAAATTCACTCATAGATAATACGTGATTGTTCAAATATGACCAGGAAATTTAATAATATGGAACTTGAAAAAGGAAAAAAATGCATAGTACCCTTTTTATGTGAAGTTATTTTTGAAAAGAAAGACCTATTCTGGTTCAGTAATTCAAAGTCTGAATCCATCTATGGTCCTCATCACTGAGTAACAAATCCACCTTGATTTTAGGGAACAAGATTCATAGTAAATATCTCTGGAATGGCTGTAGCCTACAACCAAGTATGAACTAGTGGAAATCAAATAGATCACTAAGTTAGCCTAGTCCATTCCAAGATTGATGATGTCAGCATGGCACAGGACAAATGGCTAAGAATCACTTTAAAAAATGTGTATATGTAGGGCCGGCCCAGTGGCGCACTGCTACAGTGCACCGCTTGGGAAGCGCAGCGGCGCTCCCGCCGAGGGTTCGGATCCCACATACAGACCGGCCGCTCACTGGCTGAGCGAGGTGCGGGGGCAGCACCGAGGGTTGCGATCCCGTTGCCGGTCCTGGTCTGGTACGGGCGCGACACTGAGGGTTGCAATCCATTGCCGGTCACAAAAAAAGAGACAAAAAGGAAAAAAAAAAAAAAATGTGTATATGTATTATATATATTCCATATCTGGTATATCTGGTAGAAATAATTATAGCTGATAGAGTTCTGAAAAAAAGAATAAAAGAGAGAAAAAAATCATCAATGTTGATTGTGTGCATCAATCTTAAATTAATATAATGTTGATAACATTCTTAACTAAAAGGCATAGTGTTGAGTAGTCTTTCCTCTTTAATATATTTAGAAGTTATGATATCTTGATTGATTACATTTTGTAAACATGAGTCAATTATCCTAATTTGATCACCACATATTGTACACATGTATTGATATTCAATTCTGTACCCCACAAATATATATAATCAATTATCTTTCAATAAAAAAAACTGTCCCCCAAAAAACAATATGATACAGCAAAAAAAAAAAAAAAAAGAAATTATGATATTTTAATAAAACATGAGATTAAATCATCTCCAGTCTTCCCATTGGTCTAGAGCAGGGCTAGTTTCCTGGAGTTGCAACCACTTGATTAGTGAATGGGAAAAGTGGAAATAATTATTAATAATTTATGTGGTTAACCCTGAAGAAATAGCCTGCAATCTAAGGGGGAGTTCCTAAAACTTTTCTTCCTGGCAATTGTTGCTTTACTAGAAATACGGACATTAAATAAATCAATGCACTAATAAATATTAAATACTCATTGATTCATTATTTATATTGTAAGTATTTATAAAAAATGAGTTTTAATTGGCTCTTGATAAAAAAATGTAATAATGACATTAAAATAAGAAGTAATGAAGAGACCTATATTGAGGTGGGAAAAGCCAGAAAAACTAAGGATAGTTAGAAAATACTGAGGTTTGTGGCAGTCAAGTGAACTGATAAATCATGCCAGTTTGTCAGGATTAGCAAACTTGGATAGCTATTAAACATGTTGGTAAAAGAAAAAAAGAATGCCAAATTATTTGGTCCCATGTCATGCTATAGGTTGTGTTAGTCTGGTGGTACAGGAGTTTAGCATATCCTTTTATCAAAAAGCATACATCCATAAGACTGGGGTAGGAATAAGGAGTAAAATCATATTTACTGGATATGAACATATAGACTGTGTTCTCATTTTATAACTTGTCTTTTCCTGTTTCCCACTTTCCCACTCTGAGAGGGAATGGATCAGAAACGAGACTGATATTTACAAGTCAACCAGTCTCATAATGGTCCAGCCTTTGGCTGTGGGTAAACTCTCCCCAGCAAGTGACTGTGCCTGGTTACTTCCAATATTCAGATCTGTTGGAAGGCATAAATGCTTTCTTTCAGTAAATGAATTTCCAGTACAGGGTCTTCACATTCCACAGGTCTGATTGGGTCTGCTTGACAAGACTGTGGCCCATAATCTGTGGCAAAGGCAACACTGCCCAAGGCTATCCAGAGATGTAGACAACAAACAAGAGAGGTAGGCCAAATGTGTCATCATTATGGCAGCACACACAAGAACAAGGACAAGAGTAGTGTCCACACTTATTTCAGAAGAATTCCCAATGAGCTTTCTAAATTACTTGTTTTGCTGGATGTCATTGTACCAAAGGTTGCACAAATGAGCTGTCAGGATTGGGGCCCTGATATTTGTTGTAACGAGAGTTAGCCTGTAGAGAGTTGCGAAATCTGGACCTGTTATAGAAATTATATTTGGCTCCTTGAGTAGTTTCATGAGACTCTCCTATGAGCCAGACTTAGCGTTAAATGATAGGGCAGGCTCTGGAATGTGGCCAGGGCACTAGCATTAAAAGGATCTTTATCCCAACCACAAGCTATTACACTATGCATGTATGGGGGACTGGCAACAGCAAAACCCCCAGGTATCTCCCTTATTCTCACTTACTCTTTCTAAGACAAATTAGAAAGAGGCAATCTCCGTACAGGAGTTGCCACAGTCCATGCCAGGACTTTGATGTCATGAATTCTAGCTTTATCCTTAACATCAGGGATGGCACACCTAACATTCACTAACAGGAGCTAACATTCACTAGGTACCTGCTACACACCAGTATTGTGCTAAGCCTTCTACATGGATTATTTCATTCAATCCTCATCACAAATCAGAGAGATAGGTAGTATTTTTATCCCTATTTGTGATACGTTGCTATGATGGCTTTAATTCTACACCCCTTCCTTTAACCACATTCTTTGCTGTGTGATTTTGTAGATCCTCTCACTGAAAATGCAGAGTCTATTTTCCTCCTCTGTAAATCTAGACTGGCCTTGTGACTTGCTTTGGCCACCAGGATGTGGACATAATATTATGCCAGTTCTGAGCCTGGGCCTCAGGAGGCCTCACATGTTTCTGCTTGCTTATTTGCACCTCTGCCATCACCATGAAAACATGCCCAGGCTAGCCAGCGGAAGGAAGTGAGACACATGGAATGGGGCTCAGTTGTCCTAATCACCTCTGCTGAAGCCAGCCTAGATCAGCCAACCCCCAAACGTTGGAGCAAGCCCAGCCAAAATCAGCAGAGCTGCCTAGGGGACCACCACTGACTCCAGATGCATCAGCAGTAATTGCTTATTGTTGAATGCTAGTTAGGTTTTGTGATGGATCCTTACCCAGCATTACTGTAGCAACAGAAACTCACGCACCATTTAGGGCCGGCCCGGTGGCGCACTGGAGAGTGCGCCGCTTGGGAGCGCGGTGGCGCTCCTGCTGAGGGTTTGGATCCCATGTGGAGACCGGTTCCCGCTCACTGGCTGAGCGCGGTGCGGGCGTGACACCGAGGGTTGTGATCCCGTTACCGGTCAGTAAAAAAGACAAAAAAAGGAAAAGAAAAAAAAAGAACTCATGCACCATTTATTAACAGGAAAGCAGGAACAAAGAGTTTAACCAATTTGCCGAAATTGGTAAGAGTAGAGCTGGGCTACGAGATGCCACAGCAACTTCACAGAAAATCATATGTAATTACTATGTAAGGTCAACATTTTATAACTATATTAAAAAGTCCTTTAAAGCCCAAATCATCTTGGTTTGCCTTAATTCAGTCAGGACTTCATCAAAATTTTTCTGGAAACTGATCTTGACAAATATAGCTGACATCATTAGCTAGACAAACAGAAACAGAGATACTTGGTAGCCAGAGAGAATATCCTTTCTTTGGATGACTTGTGTCGAAGGGACCTTTATCTTTATCTGTACAACGGCCTTGCTGAGAGCAACCCTTTTGAGTAGCAGCATCAGCAAGGAACAAAGAATCCCTCAGTATTTATAAGGGCAATCAGTGCTATAGTGCATGACACTGACTTTCATGTGACTTCTGCTATCAACGTTATAGTTACATCTCATTTACTCAGCCACTGAGAGAAACAGTGAGCAGGGGAACAGAAGAACTTAAAGAATATTAATGACAGTACATCAGTTCAATTATCTTGGCTCACTAATGAGGTGAACTCCTAGAGTATGGAGGCTGCAAGTTCAAACTCCACCACTGCAATTGGGCCCATGTGGGTATTTAAGTTTTCAAGACCAGCTGCAGCACTGTGGGGTTGGAGGAGAATTCTGTTCTTAGGATAAGACCTACTACTGGAATTGCTCATGCAGAGAGCAGCTCAGAAAAATGGAAGATACTGCAGGTCATCTATGGCATTACTTGGGGACATGAACAATTAGTTTACCATAACGGGGAAAAAAAAAATAAGCTACTAGGGTGTAGGAGAAATTAGTGAACTGTTTTAAAGTAAGTAAAGTTTTAATCCTTTACTAAATAAAGTCTACCTCTGAAGTATAATAAGAGTTGTTCTGTTTTAACTAGATTAATCTTCTGTATAGAGAATGTTTTAATATAAAATGAGACCAGTGACTTTAGTTTTGATCTGACAGTTGACAAAGACTCCCTCCTTGACCAAACTTTAGTCAACTTCATCTGAGCCCTCTTCTCAACTAGGCCTTGACCTTGCCCTCCTCCTCATCCCCCACCCTCATCCTTTTCTTGCCAGGCCTGCCTACCCCAGTTCTAGCAAGAATCCTGCTAAGTTGCTTTAGAGAGAATCCTCCCTTGCCATCTGATCACCCTGGCCTGCCTTCAGCAAGAATCCGGTTAAGTTGGTTTAGCAAGAATTTCCCAACTCTTGATGTCTCCTCTTAGTAATTTTCCATGCCCCCTCCCCACACTGCTCATTGGCTACAAATCCCCAGCTGTCTTTGCTATATTTGGAGTTGAGCTCAATCTCTCTCCCCTATCACAACAGACTTGACACCTGTTGCAATAGACCTGAATAAAGTCTTCCTTACTACTCTAGCAAGTATCAAATTATTTTTTTTTTCTTTACCAGGGTTCACCTTATAACAAAAACACAAAAAATTAGGGGGAGCAGCAAAAGAAATGCCCACTGGCAGAGTTGAGATATATAAATAAAGATATGTAGTTTAGGGACACAGTGTCTACAATGAAATAAACAAGACATGGTTTAATCCAGAAGAATTTAGCCCAGCCAAAATATTCAAATGGGAACTCCAACTTTACTGAATTTTTCTAGAAACTATAGTTAAAGCAAAAAGGTCTTTTTCTTTAACATCAACACAATAGAAAAAATGTTCTTTGATGTATATGTTTATATTTCTGCCTTAGTAACTAGACAACGATCAATATTTTAAAGACACTTTTCTGTTAAGGAATCTTACAGAGCCATTCCAAACATCGGGGATCACTCCTTAGAATGATATATGTAGAAAATACTGGAAATTGACCTCAGTGTATAGACTGAGCCAAAGATATACCTGGAAAGTTGTTCTTAGATTAAACCTCTGATAATAAGCTTGTTTCTTTTTGTTTCTCTCTTTCTTCTGAGAATTATATGAATACAAAAATGTAATGTCAATTGGTTGGATTTGAATTAAGTTTTCACTGTATTTATCTTTAAAATATTGAAATAATAAAGGCAAAATCTATTCCAACTGTTTCCTACCTCTAAAATGCTATGATATAGGAAATGTGTGCCTTTTATAAGATCTTAATATTAGAATAAATAATTCCCTAGTGAGGGTGAATTAATTACAGGATGAGCCACTAAAAAGTCTCTGGTCTCCTCATTCCAATCATAAAATTGGTAAAGATTCAAGTGTTTTTCAGAGAAAAGAAAGGAAATGGAACACTGGCTTGAAGCGAGATTGTCTGGGCTTGAACCGCAGCTAAATAATTTTCAAGTTATATTACACCTTAAGAAATTTATTTAAACTCTCTGAGCTTCCATTTCCTTGTCCGGAAAATGGGGGCACTAATAGCAATTATGGAGTCATTGTGAGGGTTAAATCGGTTCGTACATTGAAAGCACTTACTTAGAAGAGTGTCAGACACCTAGTTAAACCTCAGTGAAAGCTAGCTGCTACTGTTATCATCACCAGATATATCCTGACCATCACAGTCACACTAGGCCCATCATGACAATCCTTTCCCTTCCTGGACTTCTTTGGAATCTTCTCCTGCCTTCGGTGGATGTGGATATCTATCTGGGGCATTTACTTATATATTACAGGTATAAATTATCATTCATGATAAAAATGACATGGAAGAGAAAAATAGCAAGCAACAACTTTAGACACCCTCCCTGCACATACTTAATCCTCTTCTCGTCATTTAGGTTATGAGCTTGTCATAGAAGGATGAGAGCATCATCTCTATTTATGGCAACAATAAATGAATTCTCTGGGGGAGTCCCACTTTCATATCCTGTGTATAACTTTCCACAAGAGTAATTTGTTAAATACTGAGCTAATATGATGTTTTAAATTATACATGATCTTCATCAAAATAAAATAAAAAGTTAAAGAAGTCCTCTGACAGGTTATGATTTGGGGTTCTGAAGACAGGGGAGGGGGTAGAGGGAGGGGGAAGGGAGAGAGAGAAAAGGTCAATAAAAAAGTGACAAAATGGTATCCCTAGGACATTCTTATTTTCGCCTCCAGAGTGTCGACCAAGATTTAAAATATGGGAGATATCACATAAAAATCCAGATTTCTGACTTCTTTCAATAAACAAAAGATGAAAAGAACCAGAAATCTATCTAGCACCCCTAGGCCTGCATTCCTACATGAAACTAGTTGGCTGGAGAGGAGTCTTATCTGAACCCTGGATAGCACATTCAGTCTTGTTCACCGCTATTGTGTCCCAGACACCAAGGTCAAGGGCAATTACCATTTATCATTGCACTTGCCCTGGCTTTTGCCTACACCCAGTCAGCCTTACTTGTGTATGTTATGTAATGTTACTCACTGACTGTGAGAGTATTTGAGCTTGGAACCCCTGGCTTTGGCTTGACTGAGTACTTAGCACCTCTAAGGCACTGACCATCTTTAACTTGCAGACATGACACCATGTAGTCCCTGAGACAATGAGAACTAAGCCTAAGGTGTTTGCCTGAGTTGGGTCTGGAATTAAGTGTTAAGAGGGTGGAAATTTGTTTCCTCCTCTAAGCTGGTATCCCAGAAAACCTGAAATATCCTCATCAAGTAGCAGCTTAACTACAATTCCCACCCCTGTTCTCAGGCCATGAACCCTGGTGTTGTTTGAGTCCTTCCCCTCTAATATTAGAAGGTTCCTTGAAGACCAGTTAGCCAGGGACCAACAGTGCTACCTTCCCAGTCCTGGCTACTAATACCCTCTCACCTAGGGACTGAGCCAGGCCACACTGAGCTTGAGAGATCCTTCTTCGATTCTTTGAGCCAACTATATCCAATATGGTAGCCACTTAGCAATATGTGAATACTTGAAATGTGGCTAGACTGGACTGAAATATGCTGTAAGTATAAAATACACATGGGATTTCAAAGACTTAGTATGAAATAAAGCATACAAACTATCATATTAGTAATTTTATATTAATTATGTCTTGTGATGACAATATTTTAGACAGTTGAGTTAAACAAAATATATTATTAAAATTAATTTCACCTCTTTACTTTTTTTTTTTTTTGATGTGGCTACTAGAAAATTTTTAATTACATATGTGGTTCATATTCTAGTTCTATTGGATAGTACCACTTTAGACCACAAAGACACTGTCCAGAGTTCTGTGACTCCCTGCTCTCACTCCACTGGCCTGTCCCTCAGGTGCAAGCAAGGCTTACAGCCAATCCCACATGGATTAAGGCTCTGTCCCACTATCTGAAAGGCAGGAGATTGTTCTACATCACCTCTTTAGGTGGCTTTCTGTTGAAGGACTCTCCTTTTCTACATGCTGTTCTTCCCATTTCTAATTAAATTTGCTAAATCCCCACAGTTACGTGAGTGAATGGGTATGAGGGTGTGTTGGTGTATCTGTGTGCGCACATGCACTCCTGCATGTGGGAAGTCATAAGGAAGTAGTAACATGGAATTATGTGTTTTCCCCAGTGAAAAAGAACCCTGGTAGGTAGGTAGGTTAGTGCATTGGATTGAGTGTCCCCCCCAAAACTTGACCCCCACTGTGACAGTATTAAGAGGGTGGGAAATCCTATTAGGGTAATTGAAAGGTGGGCCCTCAAGGAGGTGATTACATTGCAGGAAAATGCCATGGTGAATAGATTAACAATGGTGGTCATGGGTGTGGCTCTGAGGGCTTTAAAAGGAGAGCACATGAGAGCCTCTCTCTCTCTCTGCTCTGCCATTTTCTGCCATGTGAAAACCCTGAGTCACTGTTGCCACCACCAAGACCCTCACCAGATGTGTTCTCTGGACTTTGGACTTTCCAGCCTCTGAAACTGTAAGCAATAAATTTCATTTTCTTACTGTAGGGGTTCCACGGGCACCAATTTCCCTTTCATGGATGCCCAAACAGGGACATTCCCTGGCAATATGGCGCCCTTCTGGGTTCTTCTCCACAGTAAACAAGCCCGCTGGCACCAAACCTCAACCAGTCACAGGTCAAGGCTCACCTCCCTCCCAGCCCCGTCCAATCAGCTACTGCCCCGTCCACCCCCTATCCAAACCTGTAACGCAGCTCCCTATAAATATACACACAGTCCTTGAATAAAGCAGAACTTCTCTGGTGAACTGTCAGCCCGGGTCTCGCGTGCCTCCTTCATCCGTGCATCCTTTCATTGGTGCCGAAACCCGGGCGGAGTTCACCCCGCACCAGGGGACTCCTTCCTTGGACTCCTCCGTGACCCCCCCCAGGACTGACGGTCTGCCCTCGTCTATTTTCTCTGGCGCTAGCTTCCTTCACCCACCACCGGCTCATCGGTTAGGTAAGCCCCCTTTTCATTTTGTCAGGCTTGTAGATTATTTAAACCTTCACCCTAATCACATTCCCCCAGCCCCGGAGGCTAAGCCCCCATTCCTCTGTCTTTCTCTCACTCCTTTTAACCTTCCTCCTACCGGGTCCTGGACCTCCGCCGTCCGTCAAAACCCTAGCGCACTAGGTTCCTTCTGGCTCCAGGCAAATTTGCCTAAGGGAAGTGAGGGTCTAGGTGACGACCTACACCCCCTTCTCTCCGGGTTCATAATTGAACCTCTCCCTTGAGATCGGCGTGACTCATTGGGGACGCCCTCTGAGTCCCGTCTTTCTCATCCAGCCGAAGGACTCATCTTTAATCCTCCTCTGACTTCTCTCCTCTAAACCCTTTTTGCAGAATGGGAGCTTCTGCCTCCTCACTTCGGGGCGATTCACCCTTACAATGTCTCTTAAATAACCTCACCGCTTTATCACTCAAGCCTGACATTAAACCCAAACTCCTAACCAAATTTTGTTTTTTTTTTTTTAAAAAAAGATGACCGGTAAGGGGATCTCAACCCTTGGCTTGGTGTTGTCAGCACCACGCTCCGCCAGTGAGCAAACCGGCCATCCCTACATAGGATCCGAACCCGTGGCCTTGGTGTTATCAGCACCGCACTCTACCGAGTGAGCCACAGGCCGGCCCTCTAACCAAATTTTGCATACAAGATTGGATTTATTATCCTCTAGATAACCAAAGTAAGTGGCCCCCTGAGGGCACACTCGATCCCGATATTCTCTGGGATCTCTTTAATTACTGCCAGCACCTGAGAAAATGGAAAGAGATTCCATACGTTGAGGCTTTCCGCCTCCCTGCTCTTACTGTCTCACCTGTTCTCCTTCCCAGGTTCTCCTTGCTTCCAAACACCCTCCATCCTCACCGCCTCCATTACCCCCTACTTCTGATAATTTTGACCCTGCGGACGAACCCACTCCATACAGATCTCCTCCTCCTGTAACTCCCTCTGCTCCCCAACCCCCTCAGTTAACTCTGTCGCCATCTTCCGCTTCACCTAGCCAGCCCATTCTCCCTCCTGCCTCCTCCTCCCGCTTTTTCCAGCCCCACCTCGCCACCATTTTCTGTCTCTCAACACCCACAAGCGACTCTGCCACCATCTTCTCTCACCCCATCACTTCCTCCACTGCCATCTTTTGCCCCACCATTTGCTAGCCCCACCTTGCCGCCATCTTATTCCCTGCCGACTTCTATTTCACCTGCTCTGGCGCCTTCCTTTAGCCCCCCTGTAACTCGTTCCCGAGGACTTCTCCCTTCCTCCACCATGGCTCCTCTCCGTGAGGTGGCTGGAGCTGAAGGAGTTGTTAGGGTACACATTCCCTTTTCATTAGCTGATCTCGCCCAGCTGGAAAAGAGTTTAGGGTCCTTCACCACTGACCCCTCTACTTACATTAAAGAATTTCAATGGGTCCTTCAGGCATACAGTCTCACACATCATGACATCTATATGCTCCTGGCCAACACCCTCCTTCCCGAGGAAGGGGACCGTGTCTGGGGCGCAGCTCGGAGCCATGCAGATGAAATTCACCGCACAAACCCTGCTCTCCCCATTGGTCCCCAGGCAGTCCCTGAACATGATCCACAGTGGGATTACAACACGCCACAGGGAATCCAAGCCAGGGATCACTTTA
>NW_007726517.1:357922-358478 GCF_000696425.1 Galeopterus variegatus
CGCAAAGTTGTTAATTTCCAAAGGGTCCAAGATGTTCTCCAAAAAAAGGAAGAAACTCCATCTGAGTTCCTCAATTGACTAACTCAGGCTTTCCAACAATACGCCAACCTAGATCCCTCATCAGAAGATGCCATGTCCTTATGACATACTTTTTGGCCCAATCCTACCCCGACATTAAGGCTAAATTAAAAAAACTAGAGCAGGGCCCCGCTACTCCCCAGACTGAAATCTTATCAGTGGCCTTCAAGGTCTTTCATAGTAGAGAAGAGGAAAAGGAACGGGAAAAGGAATGGCGCAAACAAAAGGCTGATTTGGCCAACCTCCAAATGCTGGCCCAAATAATTACACAGCCTTCCAAACTCCTTCCAGGCCCTCCGCCTTCAATACTCCCCCTGGGGCTTGCTTTAAATGTGGCAAAGAGGGCCATTGGTCACGGGCCTGCCCCTCGCCCAGAACACCCACCAAGCCATGCCCTAAGTGCCAAAAAATGGGACACTGGGGCTCGGACTGCCCACTCACCCGAAGGGGAGATTGGCCTAACAAGCCCCAGCCATCC
>NW_007726517.1:358644-359361 GCF_000696425.1 Galeopterus variegatus
GACCTCACCAATGAATCTCATGGAACCTGCACCTGACCTACAAATTCAGGACACGTCCTGTCAAGAAACTGAAACCTTTGCCTGCACTCCTCATCCCTCTAACCCCCTCAAACTCCGTTTATCCCGACTCCCAAGTCTCCCCCCATTACAGGAACAATGACCACTCCCGTTAACGTTATCCTGTTTTTCTTACTGTACCTAGTAGGTGCCTCTAAATCCTCGTATGTTTGGCGGTTCACAGTGTGAGAAACTTATACAGGGGAACAAGGTAAAACCACCCAACAACTCTCTTGCACGGCAGACTGTTCTCTAGCTGGATGCCAAAGTGCCATCACTATCCCACTTACAAACAGTAAGCTGATCTCTCAATCCCCCCACCCATATCTATGTTTTCTCTTTGATCAAACCCGAGACTACTGCCACTGGTGGCCAGAAATGTATGGGGGATGCCCGTACTGGTCCTGCAGAAGTCATGACCCACTCATAGGCACTGGGGGCCGGATATTTCAGCGTGACTCAGAAAACTCTTACCAACTTTACATCAGCGACCCCTGGGACTCCAGGTGGGCCGGGGTGGTTATCGGGGCCTTTTACTGCAATGGCTACGCCTCTCGCCCTTGTGGACAACTTCAAATTACCCGTATGTATGTTCCTGCAACTAATCCCATATCTCATGTATATACTCACATTTCTCAGCAAGAAGAAACCCTTTCCTCA
>NW_007726517.1:361444-368090 GCF_000696425.1 Galeopterus variegatus
CTTTGCACATCTTTGCTACACCCACTTCTGGCTGCTGTCCCTGTAAACATTACCTCACTCCCTTCCAATTCTTCCTCTCCACCCCTCAGCCTTCCCAATGTTTCTCTATGGGACCCCGATGATACCCTCAACCACACTTTAGTGTCCTATCACTGTTTTCTGGGATCATCCACCCCCTCACCCCATTCTTCATTCCATTGCACTAAAAATTCCACCATCACAAGTCACACAACATCCCCACCGGGCACCTTTTTTTGGTGCAACAGAACCCTTTCCACTTTTATCTTTCCTAATACCTCCATCCCCTGCTTCCTAGTCACTGTCATCCCCCAGCTAACTCTTTATTCCCACTCGGAGCTCTCCTACCTTTTTCATCCCACCCCAAGACAGTGACGGGCCACCTTTCTCCCAGTCCTAGTGGGAATGTCCTTAACAACATCAATTGTTGCAACCAGCCTGTCGGGCGGGGCCTTGGGACATACTCTATGGGCGGTAAAAGACGTTAATAACAAACTACAAAAGGCCCTCACCTCCACAGCTGAATCTCTATCTGCCTTACAAAGACAAATCACCTCCCTAGCTAAAGTTACCTTACAAAACCACCGAGCACTAGACCTTCTCACGGCAGAAAAGGGCGGCACATGCATCTTCCTCCAGGAAGAATGTTGCTATTAAATCAATGAATCGGGGCTAGTAGAGACCAGTATTGTCAAACTCACCAACCTAGCCTCAGACCTCCGAGTCAACTGCCCTGATCCTTTCTCCTCTTTTTTCCAAGGCTCACTTCTCACCTGGGTATGGCCAATATTAGGGCCCATAACCATAATACTCATAGCCTGTCTTTTTTTGCCTTACATCATGAAGTTCATCCAGTCTCAAGTGGGCAGAATCTCTAACCAGACTTTCAACCAGCTTTTACTCAGGAATTACCAGCTGCTGGCTACAGAAGACCCTGCCTGCTCTTCATCAGATCAGCTAACCTGCTGTTAAATGGATCTACATCGCCAATGGTCCCTGTTCCTGGAGGTTTTAGCCGCGGACGCCTGGATGCTCTCCCCTACAGCCTCCTACGCACACTGGACTCAGCAAATAACTGACCTGTGGCTCCAGGGAACATTTCTAGAGTTCTCCCCCCTCAAAATTACTGTATATTCTGCTTTTCTTTGGGGCCTAATAAAGGGCCTCTTATTTCCTCCCAACTCCTCTTCCCCACTACGTCCCCCTCCAGCAGGAAGCAGCTCAATGATTTCAACGACCCAACCCCCGCAAAAGAGGAAAAAGGGAGGAATGTAGGGGTTCCACGGGCACCCGATTTCCCTTTCATGGATGCCCAAACAGGGCATTCCCTGGCAATATGGCGCCCTTCCGGGTTCCTCTCCACAGTAAACAAGCCTGCTGGCACCAAACCTCAACCAGTCACAGGTCAAGACTCACCTCCCTCCCAGCCCCGTCCAATCAGCTACCGCCCCGTCCACCCCCTATCCAAACCTGTAACGCAGCTCCCTATAAATATACACGCAGTCCTTGAATAAAGCGGAACTTCTCTGGTGAACTGTCAGCCTGGGTCTCGCGTGCCTCCTTTATCCGTGCATCCTTTCATTTACAAATTACCAAGTTCTGTAAATTTTGTTATAAGCAACAGAAATGGACTAATACAGTTTGTTTGAGCCAGATATCTGTGGCAAAGAGGAGGTGGGGTGCTTTCTCCTCTACAAAGGAAACCTCAAAGTGGATTTTTTTCTCCCCCTCACCCTCTAAAACAGAAGGTTCCAACCAGAGACAGTTGGGCCAACCCTGCCATCAAGAGACTCTAGAAGCAGAGATACTAGGAGAAGCAGGAGTCTCTTAGAAAAACCAAGGTACAAATTTTCAAAGGAAAACTTAATAGCTGGGGACAGGGAGGGGGCAGCAGGAAGAATCCTGGAAGCCCTCACACAGGTTTGGCACAGTGTATTTAAACTAATCTGAATCACAGAAATTTTCAATAATCTGAAAATTGAAGCAGTTATTTGCAGTGATGCAACAGGCGTTGGTAAATGAAGTATTGCTATCCAGGTCAACTGGCCTGGCTTGCTCCCTTTTATCACCAGGGCTTGTTTTTATGGTGGTAACTCCAAACAATGATGCAAAGAACTCCTTGCTACTCGAAGTGTGGTCCCTGGACCAGTAGTAGCAGCATCACTCGGGAGCTTGTTAGGCAAATTCTTGAGTCCTACCCCAAACCCAAGTTAAAAAGACCCTTGTTAAGATGAAATGAGATTCTGCATTTTAACAAGCAGACCTTCATGTGATTTGTGTACACATTAAAGTTTGACTACTGTAAACAGAGCTAAGAATAACATGGGAGTGCAGGTATCCCTTCGACATGATGATTTCCATTCTTCTGGGTATATACCCAGAAGTGGGATTGCTGGATCATATGGAAGATCTATGTTTAGTTGCTTGAGAAACCTCCATACTGTTTTCCATAGTGGTTGTACTAATTTACAGTCCATCGATGGATGATTGGACAAGAAAACTGTGGTACATATACACCATGGAATACTACTCTGCCATAAAAAAGAATGAAATTCTCCCATTTGCAACAACATGGATGAGCCTGGAGAAACTTATGTTGAGTGGAACAAGCAAAGCACAGAGGGATAAATACCGCATGTGCTCACTCATAAGTGGGAGCTAAGAGAGAAAGAAGGAAGGAAGGAAAGAAAGACCACAGTGGTGTGTTGGACTTGCAGAGGGAGGAAACATACCTTGGGATACAAAGTGGAGTGGGGGGAAAGGGGGATGGAGAGGGAGGTTGGGGATAATTGTGTGGGGGACACAGGGTACAAATGTAATTTGTGGTAAGGGGCACACTGCCAGTACAAATCTGGCCTTCACAACTTGGGCACAAAGGGTGACAATCAGCTCTGTGTCTCATGAGTATTCATAACCAATAAAAAATTAAATAAAATTAAAATTAAATAATTTTTTTAAAAGTTTGAGAAGTACCTGAAGTTTAATCTTCTGACTGTATTCATTTGCTTAACAAACGATTTTGGTAAATAAACAATGGCAGTCTTTCCTCCGAGTTAGAGTCTCTGGAATTTGCCCCATTGGGGATCTTTGTTTTTCTTTTTCTTCAGACTGTAGCTAACAATACAGAACTTTTTTCAAGCAAATCAGTGGTTCCAGGTGGTTCTTGGATGAGAGCCCTTTAACAAGGCTATAAAAAGCCAGATATTTCTAAGTTTCCATCTTAAGTATTCCCTGAAGCAAATAGCTTAGGCATAAAGGAGGCGAATAATTTCAAAGAGTATCTCTGTAACTACCACACTACCCCCATGTACATCAAAATAAAAGGAGAAATTGCCAAAATCAACTCTATTTTAGAATGCCACACCCTGACACATTAAAAGGGGAGTTTTGCACAAAAACTAAGTAAAACAAATTTAATCCACATACTTTTCATATTAGTTAAAATTCTTCTACTGTCAGGAAAAAAAAACAAACCTCCTATTATATATGCACATATACAAAAATATTTTTTAAAACTTGCATTATCCCTTGTTTTTATATCTTTTCCAGAGCTTATAATGTTACAACTGTGATTATCTGGTAAGTTCTTCATCCATTCATTCATTCCAAATAAGGAGCAAAAGAAAACACACAAGGAGAAATATTGAGTATTTTGAAATAAGACATTGACTCTTCAATGGAATTATTTGTAAAAGGATTTTCCATTTCAAATATAAAGTCTCCAACTTGACGTGAAATTCTCCAAAGTAGCCAAAGACAGTAAAAACAATTTAATGTAGGTAAATGTCCTTAGATTTATGGTATTGCAAAGCAAACTTCAGTACATAATACATAATGCTGACTTAATAGACTTCATTACATCTTTGCCTTTTTAAAAAACATTACTTTTTGACAGCTGGCTGGCCACACACACACACACACACACACACACACAATGGAATATTATACAGCAATAAAAAAGAAGGAAATTTTGCTTTTTGTGACCTGGAGAGCATTATGCTAAGTGAAACAAGCCAGACACAGAAAGACAAACACAGCATGATCTCACTTGTATGTGGAATCCAAAAAAAGTTGAACTCACAGAAACAAAGAGTAGAACAGTAGTTGCCAGGAGCTGGGGGAGGGGAAATGGAGAGATGTTGGTCAGAGGGTACAAACTCAGTTATAAGATGAATAAGTTCTGGGGATCTAATGGTGACTATAGTTAATAATGCTGTTTTGCATACTTGAGATTTGCTAAGAGAGTAGATCTTAAGTGCCCTCACCACACACACACACACACACACACACACACACACACTCACTCACAAAATGGTAAGTAAGTATGGTGATAGATGTGTTAATTTGATTGTGGTAATCATTTTACAATGTATGTGTATATCAAATTATCACATAGTAAACCTTGAATATATACAATTTTTATATGTCAAATATATCTTAAAGCTGGAAGAAAAAAATACACCCTCTTTTCCAATTAAGCTGAAACAGATGGAGAACATGTTGCCGGATCTCTTTAAATTCATGACCTTGAACCTCACCTAGACGTAGACCATGCCTGCCTCCG
This sequence comes from Galeopterus variegatus, assembly GCF_000696425.1. Classification (NCBI taxonomy): domain Eukaryota; kingdom Metazoa; phylum Chordata; class Mammalia; order Dermoptera; family Cynocephalidae; genus Galeopterus; species Galeopterus variegatus. The sequence continues at coordinate 366,027 of NW_007726517.1, forward strand.
AGCAGCCATACTATATTTCCTCAGTTTATCCACTCTCCCACTCCCCTAAACAACTTTTTCACACCTTGTCCTCTCTCCTCCAACTTTCACTATATGCTCATTTGGTAAATTTCATTTGATGACCTTTCTTCTTCTTTCACTGAGAAATTGTTAAGAATCTGAAGAGAATGCCGTCAGATCTCTACTACCTGGAAGGCTAATATTGGCCTGTTGCCTGTAGCCTTGTCAGACGTGGCTATATAGCCATCATTTTTTTACCAGCGGGGGGACATCACTTACCATCTCCTTCTTGTCTTCCTGGAAGTGCACATCCACAAACATTTTGCCAACAACATAAGGGAGGGCGCTCTCGATAAAGTTTACACATTTGTCCCATTGAGGCAGCAAAGTTGTGGTCCCCTGGATTACCTATGGGAGGTAATTGATCCAGATTGAGCTTCATTTGGATAAAACCTATGACTGAAAAAAATCCAAACATCTATAAAACATCACCATCCCAACCCACATACATGTGTCAGATAGTAGAGGCAAAGGTGAAATCAGATGAAGGTAAAAACTCTGCTTGTCCCCAGTTATATTTAAAACTAAATGAAAATGTTTTGACAGTGAAAAATAATGTATTTATCCTTATCTTCCAATTTTCTCCATTCAACAAAAAATCTGGATAATGGTATAGATTTTCTGCAGTCAGCAGGGATATAAGGTGATACTGTTCAAGTGTCCAGATAGTATTTAATATCTACTGAGAGCCAAAGTTACATTAGGAAAGGTCTAGAATCCATGGGTGATCAAAGTTTCTGCCTGGTGAGGGTTTCCTTGCTCTGGGAGGTATGCTCACCAAGCAAGACCAGGAGAACAAGGCCCACCGTGAACAACCCAGGGGGCATATTCACATTGTGTCATAGCAAAGAACACCCTGGTAAACAAGTGAAAACAGATGTAAACACTTTTCCCATCTGTCCCAGTTATACCATTACGAGAAAACATTTGCAAACGACTAAGGAGGTTCCAAAGCAGGGCTTGGAAGGCTCAGAAGTTTAGTCTTGGGGGTGGCAGTAGAGAAATAAATATAGTTGAAGTAGCCCTTGGAGGTCGGGGCTGCAGGCAGGCAGGCAGCAAGGGAGGAGGCCCTGAGCATGGTGGCCCAAAGTGCCCCCTGCACAATGTTAGCCACAGGCTGTTCCAGCAGGGTGAACGGATTAACACTTAAACTCATGTATTCTTCCTCTGCTTTCTGGTAACACAACCCCTCTCAGCAGTAAGGGATGAATCTTTTTTAAAAACCTCTAGAGAAAGATCCTACAACTTTCTTTGGCAATTCAATATTATATTTAGCACTTCATGCTCAAGAAACATCCCCTCATACCTAACCTCAAATTTTCACACACTACTTCTTACACCTCTCTCCCTCATTCTCTTCACGGTGGGGGTGGAAGCAGCTGGGAACCATCTTTTATGTGATCCATAGGAGTTAAAAATACAAACACACATACACAATCTACTTGTTTTACATCTTAACCCTTTGATATAACCTAAATATATATGAGGGTACTTCAAAAAGTTCGTGGAAAAAATAGAATTAAAAGATAATATGAATCTTTCCATGAACTTTTTGAAGTACCCTCACATAACTGTTTTATGCTGTTCTCTATAAAGTGACTTTATATTCTAGTGACACTAAAGGGTCAAAATGTATTGCAAATAATTGCATTATTCTTCAAGGGAAATAACCCACTAAGAATTTCTGTATTGGCTGGCCAGTTAGCTCAGCTGGTCAGAGGGCAGTGTTATAACGTCAAGGTCAAGGGTTCAGCTCCACAGCCGCATTAAAAAAAAAAAATCTGTACTTACAAGTTTCTGTAATGACTAAAATCTCTGTTAAATGAAATCATAGCTTATAAGTTCACCATTCACTTAATTTTAAATTGACAGAAAAATTAGCTTAAAATACTTTTTAAAAGTCACAAAATCGGGCCGGCCCGGTGGCACCCTGCTATAGTGCGCCGCTTGGGAGCGTGGCGGCACTCCCGCCGAGGGTTCGGATCCCACATACAGACCGGCCGC
>NW_007726517.1:368193-370771 GCF_000696425.1 Galeopterus variegatus
AAAAAAAAAAAAAAAAAAAAAAAAAAAAAAAAAAAAAAAAAAAAGTCACAAAATCCTGAAGTCCACAAAAGTGGGAGAACTACCCAGACATAAGCCTCAGGAACAAAGATGAGAGTAACACCTGTGTCAACTGGGAGGCGAGGAAGCGGGGAGGGAAGCAAAGATTCGAGAGCCAGGTGAGGGGGAGAAGAAAAGTGTTTCAGACTAAACTGGGGCCTCTTAGGCCCTAGCAGAATTAGGACAGATTCAGAGACTGAAGATCTAGGTAAGTTAAAGACAAAACTATCCCCAAATTTAAAATGAAACTTTACCATCTAATACATATGCCATACTGCACATTTTTAATATTCAGAATACTAAAAATAAAAGATAATTACAAATATATCACTAAGAAATGTTAAAATAATAATTACAGTGACCCAGTTAAAAGCACTGGGAAAAATGAAAATAAATTGATAAGAGAAGAAGAGCTTGAAAATAATGTGATGGCCTCGAGTATTGCCTTAAATACCTATATTTAGTACCAGAAAGTAGGGCTTAAGTATACTTTACTGTATGCAAGTTATACCCAAATAAAAAGAAAAACATTAAAAACAAAAAAAAGTAGAGCTTGTGCTGCAAAACTCCCTCTATCCAATCCCCGAAGATGATTTTTATTGGATCAGTGAACATACAGATTGTTCCAGCATGTAAAGCTATCCAGCGATGTAACATTGCAACCTTCTTAAACTTACCCGTGAGAATTCCAGCCACCTATACTGAAAGCGCCTGCTAAGGTTTGGAATTCTGGAATAAACCATTCTCCACACCAAATAGTTGGCAATGGTCCTGTTAACAGAGAGAGATGCAGATGCACATTTATTGTGTTTTAGGTTGATAGCTGACGCTCTGCAGAACACCTTGGGAAAAACTGTTGGCAAAGCTCCATGAAGGGACCTCTTGCTCATAAAGAAATGCAGAACCTTCACTTGAGAAATGATGTAAGATGATTGACATCAATAAGCATAACCAAAGTTGGCTTGCCTTTGTCCACCTAATACAGACAGATGAGATGAAGATCCCAGTCCCAGGCCTCAGAGTGAACATTGTGCTTTCACTCTCAGGGTACAGATTCCACTGTTGCTCAGCTGCTATGGGTTAAATGTGTCTCCCAAAGATTCATGCATTAGAAACTTAATCCCCACTGTGACTGTGTTAAGACGGTGGGAAATCCTACTGTGGTAATGGAAAGGTGGGGCCTTAAAGAAATGATTAGATTGTGAGGCCTGTGTCCTTGTGAATGGATTGATCCATTCATGAAGTAATGGGCGTGGTTCTGTGGCTTTAAAAGGAGAGCAGCTAAGAAATTTAGCTCTCTCTCCTGCTCAAGTCATTCACCACGTGATACCGTGAGTCACTCTAGAGCCACCACCACCAAGGCCCCCACCAGATGCATTCCCTGGACTGTGGATTTCCAGCCTCTGAAACTGTAAGCAATAAATTTTTTTTTTTAAATAAATTACCCAGTTTCAGGTATTCTGTTATCAGCAACAGAAATGGACTAATACACCAACCTTTCATGTCTAGAAATTGTGAATACCTTCGAATTACCAGGTGACTTGGTACAATGCATATGTACTCTTTGCCTTTGGAAACGAAGAGCAAAACATTGCCTAATTCCAATTATCTAAATTTGCACCCTGGGTCTATACTTACTAAATATGTGACCTTGGGCAAGTAACAAACTCTCTGATTTTATCACTTTGTCATACAGTGAGGATAATCCCTACCTTGCAGGGTTCTTGTGAGATTAAAATAAATAATAAAATGCTTGACAAAGAGTAAAATTCCTAGGTTTTTTTGTCATTTACTTCCAAACGTATGAACAACCCCATGCTCATGGAATGCCCATGATACTTATTTTTAAAAATCTGTTACATTTTAAGTTTTGCCTTTTTCTATAAGCAAAAGATGCCCTGACCTCAAAAGGATGTGTGATATGAGTTAATTCTAACTCAGAAGTGATGATGGATTTTTAATGACCCATCCCCTCCCAGCTGTGCCATTACCATGGTGACTAATAACACACATTCCCGAACTGGCCCTCGGGTCAGCCAGCAATGTGAGAGCAGTGTGACAAGATGATGCTAAGCAGCCCATCAAGAGCAACCCACGCTCATTTGCATGGTGCTCTAGTGCAGTGGACGTGCGCTCCTATCAGTAAAATATTTTCAGCATATACACCCAGTAAATGCATGTTTATTTTAATTCATTTAGAGATAATACTAACAGACTAACATATTAGGAATTTTTAACAAATATAGAAATATAAATTTCAAAAGATGAGACAAAATGAAATAAAAGTATTTTCAAAAGTCATTCATCTGGGCCGGCCCAGTGGCGCACTCGGTAGAGTGCGGCGCTTGGAAGTGTGGCAGCGCTCCCGCTGAGGGTTCGGATCCCATATAGAGAGCAGTCCGCTCACTGGTGGAGCGCAGTGCGGGCGCGACACCGAGGGTTGCAATCCCGTTGCCGGTCGCGGTGCAGGCGCGACACCGAGGGTTGTGATCCCGTTACCGGTCACGAAAAAAGACAAAAA
>NW_007726517.1:370988-501648 GCF_000696425.1 Galeopterus variegatus
AAAAAAAAAAAAAAAAAAAAAAAAAAAAAAACCAAAAGTCATGCATCAATCCTTCAAAGTCCATTAAATTTTTTAAGATACATTATCCACATAGGATTAGGTTAATACAACAATGACAGTGACTGTAAATCCACATTTTATACAGTCTTGACTATTTCAAAAATTTTTGACCTATCCTTGTCAGATCTGGTTAGACCACCATTGTTTTTCCCTTACCATCTGGCTAACCAAGATGGCACACTGGCGCAGGAAAAGGGTCACTTCCGCCATTTTCTTGGGTTTCACCTGTGCTTACATTATTAGTAATAGCTTCAATTCCCACTTCTCTGCAAGAATTTTTTTAAAAGCTACTTGTCTATATTGTGAGGATTAAACTAGATAAACTAGATAACAAAATTCATAAATCTACAGGTATATGCAAATGGCTCAAGATTATTTTCAATTTATCAAATGAAAATAAATCAGTGAGGGTGACACTGCCCCCCCGACCATGTGTGCCACGTGGATCAAATAAGGGGTCAATGGCAGTCTATATAGAACTCAAAAAAGCCTAATTATTATTAATTTTTTTAAAAATAAAGATATAGGAGCTCTAAAATTTTCTTCTTGGACCCAGTGGATGTTGCTGGGGTATGCACACTCCCCGTCAGAGACCACTGCGCAATCAGCAAAGCCTAGCCCTCATCCATGCTCTGTTGAGGCCACTATAATTAACATGTAGTTTTAGGTCATTCCTCTAGATATTTTGTGTTCACATCCCTACTGCCCAACAAAACAAGAAGTGCTCACTGACACTTACTGTTGGGCCAGTATTGTGCCAGATGCCAGGAGGAACAGAAAGAAATAAGAACCCAGCACCCACAGTCAGAGACCTTAAAGTCTAGTTGGGGACACAGGACTTCAGATTTCGATTTGTGCATATAACCGGGTGTTTTGATTGAAGGAATACACTGTAAGTATATACATGAGGGATCCTTCCTTCATTCATTCAATCAACACATCCTGAGCACCCAGACGTGTACTAATAGTCCTAGGTGCCAGGAGACAGGAAGGTGAGGAAGATACAGTCCCTGATCGCCTGAAGCTCTTAGCTGACAAGGGGAGATGCATGAATGATTTGGCAGAGCCTAGCACCCAAAGATGCATGCCACACACTTCACCAGAAGGACAGCACACCTCAAACTGAGGGCTAAGGTTAGGCTTCATGAGAGGGACAGGGCTTGAGCTGTGCCTAAAGGCTTAGGTGTGTGAAGCAGGAACATGAACTCTGGACAGGCTGAATAACAGAGGAGGCCTGCGTGTTGGAGGGGATGGGGAGCAGGGCCATTACTCAAAGAAGTGGGCAGAAAAGCCAGGCACACGTCAGGCAGCAATCAGGGTCTGCTGTCTAGCTCATCAGGGGGGCAGATCCTGACCCTAACACAAGGTCCATATGCTTTTCGTCCTTAAACTACTGCTTGCTGGGTGTGTGAGCTGTGCTGGACCCAGAGGTGCCAATTAGAAGGTGGTCAGCAACCAGCAGATGTCTTTCCATATTCCCTGAAGGGGGAGTTGATGAACCAGATCACCTGGGGAAGTTGTCAGGAGGGGCCTGATGGTGGTGGTAGAAGAGGCAGCATAGTGGAAGTCTACTGGGGTTTTAGAAGCAGGGCCCTTTCCACCACCCCTGAAAGCAGCCCATACAGGCCACTCACGTTATATACAATCCTCACAGTACCAATATATGACAGATGTTATTACACCCATCTTACATATAAGAAAACTCAAGGCTTAGAACCATTAAGTAAACTTCTCATGATCACAGTCAGTGGGTCTCAAACTAGTAGAATCACCTGGGGAGTTTTAAAAAAAAACCAAATGCCCAGGCCACCCCGAGCCAATTAGATCACAATCTCTAGGTTTTTAAATTTCCCCAGCTAAGTCCAGTGTGCAGCAAGTTAGAGAACTACTGTAATAAGTGATGGAGGCTAGACCATACCCAGGTGTGTCTAACTCAAGCCTTTTCTAAAGCCTGTGCGCTTTTCCCCATGCCATGCAGCAATGAATTAGAGCCTCGCATTCAGCTAAGAATTCCTGGCCAGTCACAGAGACCCCAGAACACTCCAACAAAGGTGGTTTGCAGAAATCTGTGGGGAAGAAAGGAGAATAGGGAGGCCTTCCTGGCCGAGGCATTACTAAGACAATAGCATAAGGACAAGATCTGTTTCTCCAGTGTGTTATAAATATACTGACAGAACGCTACGGAGCACAGTTTTGGAGAGCTAATATTACCACGCCAGGAACAGATAAGACCATGATGACTGAATCACTGCCACCTAATGCTCACATACATCGAAAAACAAAACAAAAATCTGACTCAGCAACAGTCCTTGAAAATAACACATAACATTTTTTTTTCCAAAAAGCATTTCAGCAGTAATTTCCCCAAATGGCAATAAATAAATTAGAGGAAGGCAGAGCACCTCAGAAAAGAACCCACCACTAAGAGAACAAAATGAAATCATTTCCCAAAGCCTGTGACTCAGAAGATTTTTTTTTCAGAAGCTTTTGCTGCTCCATGTCCTCAATTAGTGGCAGCTTATGTTTATATTACATTTAAGAGATCACAAAATACTTTCTTTGACCCCTGTGACAGCGCTGTGGGGTGGTCATGATTATTATCCTCATTTTCAGATGAAGAAAACAACAGTCAAGGGACTTCCAAGGATGTACCGAATCCAGGACTGACATTTGGGTCTGCAGATTCCAGAGCAGCTTGCACTGCTCCTCTCGGTCACCCCACCTGACATGAGCCAGAGAGGTTCTACCCAAAGGCTCTCAGAGATAAAGAGATCTTCCTAAATCCTACAGGCTGCCCAGAGGTGTGCCTAAGGCAGTGGTTCTCAAAGGGCATTCCTGGACCAGCAGCTTCAGCATCAGCTAAGAACTTGTTAGAAAAGGCCTGGGCCTCACCCCAGGCCTACTGAATCAGAATCAGAACCTGTGGGACTGCGGTCCAGCAATCTGTCCTAACAAGCCCTCCAGAAGATTCTGACGCAGGTCAGGGTCGAGAACTGCTGGTCTGTACACACAGGTCAACTAGGACTTCCTGAATCCTAGATCAGTGCTTCTTAAACTTTAATGTGTATATGAATCCACTGGCAATCTTACTGAATTTCAGATTCTGATTCAGGTCTGGGACACAGCCTGAGAGTCTGCATTTCTGACAAGCTCTCAGATAATGCCTGTACCGCTTGTCCACGGCCCGTACTTTGAACAGCAAGGCCCTAGATCACTCCCAGAAGAGCTGAGCTCCATAAGAGGTCCACATAACAGCACATGTGCCAGGTAAGCCTTTGGGAGCACCTGTCCAATGAGAATCATCATCCTTTAATGTATATTGTGCTCACTTTATGTAAAAATAAAACTAAAGACAGGAACACACGTGGAGGTTGGCAAAATCTCCAAGGGTTTGCTTTAGGCCAGCCTGCTAAAAAAGTTCGGACGCAGATGATCTCCAGGGGGTCAGGCCTGGCCAGGAAGAAGAGGCCAAAAGCCAACTCTCCCTGACGCCATCTCTCTCGGCCTCTCCCCCTCCCCCTCTTACTCCTCAGATCAAATTAGATGGTGAGTGTCTGAGGCAGCCTCAAGTCAGGAGTGGGCAGAAGAGCTGAGGGAGACAGAAAGGGAGGGAAGCCTGTAGTGCCCCTCACCCAGTGATGTGCCGGTAAATGTTAACCAACTGCCTTGCCAAGAAAAAAAATTGATCTGTGGCATTTGCCAATTTCCATGTATGAAACTCCCACCGTAGCTGATTTCAAACTATCAACATGGGGTCATTGAACATGGAGTTAAAAGAGATGCACATAGCCTGAGTGTCCAGCACATCACCGCCTCCTCACCTGCTTTCCACCTGGAACACCAGCTCCTTTTCCCCAAAGGCAGCCTGCAGCTTGTGCCTCCAGTGGCCCAGCCCTGGCCACCGATCCCTTTCGACTGCCAGGGCCAGTGCTGTCTCTGTACCACCACCTCTGGGGGATCTCATTGCTCTAGTTTTGTGCCATGTACCACCTGCCAAAGAGTCAGTGACACTGTCCCCAGAGCCACTCAGTGAGAGAGAGAGGCCTAATCCAGCAAGTTGGCAGTGGCACGATATAAGGGGAGAAACAGCAGCCAAGACATAAGCAGCTAATACCAACCCAGGATTGCTTTGGAAACCTGAAAATGGCAGAAAGATTGCCAAAACTAGCAATATGTAACTAGTTGGAGATACAATATGCTAGAATCTCCAAAACTATCAGTGAAGCATCTGAAAAGTGTCTCCTTTCCACACCAGGACATGTATGGGAAAAAGAGACAGAACTTAGAATTAAGGGTGACCCAATTTAGAATCTCAGTTCTGCTTCCTTTTGGAGGTGTGTCCTTGGGCAAGTCACTTAACCTCAGCTTCCTTATCTGGAAAATGGGAACGACACACAGAATTGCTGTAAGGATTGAAGATACCTGTTTATCATAATGGTGTTTAACATCCTCATGATCCATGTATGATTTTCATAGGCAGATTCTCAGAACACCTCCACCCTCTCTCTTTCCCCATCTACCAGCTGAATGGAAAAAGAGGCTAAAAACCCAGAAGAGGCAGAGCCACAAGATGGAAGGAGCCTGTGCTCCTGAGTCACTGTTTGGAAGAAAGCTGTCTTACAGGAACACCCATGTTGGACTGTTCCCTGAGCAGGGGGTACAATTTTTATGGTGCAAGCCAATGAGAGTTTAGAGGTGCTTGTGACAGCAACTGGCATATCCCGACTAATATGCTAGCTATGGGGACCCAAGAGGACCTTTCCCTGACTACCCTCGTAATGCTGCATGAGTGAGGATCAGCAACGCAAGAGCCTCACCGTGCCATGCAAATAAAGTGTCTCCAACCTTGTCAGGATGCACACAGGGCCTCGCAACCTCAAAAGAATACACAGAATACACGTCATTTTTGATGAATTGTTTTTTGAGGGGTAAACTATATGAAAGAGATTTGAATTTTGCCTTCATTTTTAATGTCTGCAGGTAATTTTTCTATCTATATTTTCTTCTACTGTTGTGCACTATGTTTACATTTGTGCAAGTTATCATTTTGATAAGGACCAGAGTAAAAATCTCCCTCCAATCACGGTCTTTCCTGCTCCCTGCTCCCTGAAAAGTCCTGTAATTCTAAAGTATAATCATCACTGTAGAGATGATTTGTCTAATACAGCAAAACCAAGCCCCAATCTATCCCCTAGTTGTAAATTAGGCTTTTTTGGGAAATAAAATTAATACAGTTTCCAAAAGTACCTGCTATTTTACAACTGAAGATAACAGACACTAGAAGAAACTGACTCACTAGGAGCTGAAGAATGCATATACAGCATGGCAACCTCCACCTTTCAATGGAAATTACCACAAAAATTTAAAATGTACTCAGTAACTCAATGGCATATGAGTAGAAAAACATTTGGGTCATATTTTACAATATTTCAGAGCTAGGAAGTACTGATGAAAAAAATTTTCTAATGCAGTGATTAAAAAAAAAAAAAAAAAACCAGCAGCTAATCATAAGGCTCTCCTGGGATGCTTATTTATAAAATACATATTCCTGGGCCTCCCCCCACTTCTACTACGTCAGACTCTATGGAGGGCCTTGGAATCTGTATTTTTAATTTTATTTTATCAATATACAATGTGGTTGATTTTTGTGGCACATTACCGAATCCTCCCTCCCCCCCTCTTTCTCTCCCCTCTCTTCCAACAACCTCATATCTGTTTTCTTGTCTTAACAACTTCAAGGAATTGTGATTACTGTGTCTTCCCCTCACCCAGTTTATTTGTGTATTTATTTATTTTTAGCTCCCACAAATAAGTGAGAACGTGGTATTTCTCTTTCTGTGCCTGACTCGTTTCACTTAATATAATTTTCTGTAAGTCCATCCATATTGTTGCAAATGGCAGTATTTCATTCTTTTTTACAGCAGAGTAGTACTCCATTGTGTAGATACACCCCATTTTCTGTATCCACTCATCTGATTGTGGACATTTGGGCTGGTTCCAATTCTTGGCTATTGTAAATAGTGTTGAAATGAACATTGGAGCACAGGTATCCCTTCAACTTGATGATTTCCATTCCTCTGGGTATATTCCCAGCAGTGGGATAGCTGGGTCAGAACTATCCTAACATTTATATGGAATAACAAAAGACCACTCATAGCCAAAGCAATTCTGAGCAAAAATAAATAAATAAATAAAACTGGAGGCTTTAAACTATACTACAAAGCTATAATAACCAAAATAGCATTGTACTGGCATAAAAACAGACACATGGTTCAATGGAATAGAATAGAGAATCCAGAAATCAACCCACACACCTACAGCCATCTGATCTTTGACAAAGGCACCAAGCCTATACACTGGGGAAGAGACTGCCTCTTTAGCAAATGGTGCTGGGAGAACTGGATATCAATATGCAGGAGAATGAAACTAGACCTATACCTCTCACCATATACTAAAATCAACTCAAAATGGATTAAAGAATTAAATATACGCCCTGAAACAATAAAACTTCTTAAAGAAAACATAGGAGAAACACTACAGGAAGTGGAACTGGGCACAGACATCAGGAATGTTCATTTTTAACAAGTACGCAAGGTGATGCTGCTGGCATTACTGGCCCATGGAGCACACTTCAAATAACATGATTCTATCCCACATGTACACTTACCTAACTCTAGATTCAATTTTCTTTTAGAAAATTTTCAAAGAATCACTACTTATCTCTAAGCAGCAGAATTTTAAGTGAATTTATTGTTTCTTCTCTCCCTTTTCTGTATGTTATGCTCAATGAGCATGGATTATTTTGATCATCAGAAGATATCCTAGAAAGAGCAGCAGCTCTTCATAGTTGTCTAAGTGTTTCTGTAGGTGGGGATGGAGGCTACATTTTATTCCTAGGACATTTGTAGATGCCCTTTTTTTTTTTAACATAATTTCTGGCAACATAGCCTTGCCTGAGTTCAAATAAGAAAATGTGATTTTTAATCATGGCCTAGCACTTAGCTTAGTAAGTTGTTTGTGTAAACTAGTTGACCTTCTGTGATTCATTTTCTGCAGTCAAATCTGAATGGCTTAATGAACTGTAAAATTCTCTTTCCTGGGCATTTTTAGGATTTATTTTCTTTGTAGTACTAAACTAGTAATGCAACAGATTCTAAAACATCCTTTAAAATAAGAAAAATCTGACAATTCCTGAAGTTTTTCATCAGGGTAATTTCTCCATAGCTCTTGAAGTGGTCTTATGTGTTTTTCAATATATATGTTGGTTTATTGCCAGAAAGTGACTTACTGACCAAAAAGAAGAAAGCAGTAAATGACCAAGAATGAACTGAGAAAAAAGATGTTCATAGAGAAATCTCAGAAAATAACATCATTATATAAGTAGTTCCCAAAACTAATAAACAATTTAGGCTCTCAGAGAGAACAAATTGGAGAAAGACCAGAAATAAGGGGCAAAACCATTGTGTATTTGTTGTCATCACAGCACGTAAATCACAATGCTTTGGGCCAATTTGTTACCAAGGGCACCACAATTTTCCCCATGATTCTTTTGATGTAACTTTCTCTAAAAACGTGTTCAAAGGACTTGAGAAGAGAGACCCTTATGATTTAAAGGAAAAACAAAAGTCACAGTAAAATTCACATGAAAGTTCTTACTTCTTCCTCTCAGAGCCTAATATCCTAAACAAATCTTTAAAGTACTGCGGGACGCGGACCACCACGTTCTCTGATGGGCTGATGTCTTTCAGGTCAGGGTAGAGTCTGGTATCAATGACCTTCTTGATGTAGCCCAGCCAGTCAAACTGAGGGAAGAGAGGAAAAAACAAGGTGAGAGAGCCTCTGATGGGCAGCAAGCAAGAAGGAAGGCATACAATAGGTTGAGCATAATCCATTCCTTGCAATTTCACACCAAATAATTCATAATGCAGCTGCTCGAAGGTAGAAAATAAACTCTTGATTACTGTCATCCAGACCTACAGCCTCAGTCACAAAATGGAACATACGTCTGTGCCATCTACATACAGACAACACGCACACACACGTAATATGCACCCTCACCCCGTGGCCCCCTCCTACAGTCTCCCATTTCTCCTGAACTGCTCCCTCCTGGACCCTTCCTTTAGTTTATGCTCCCCACCCTCTCTTTCGCTCCTGCACTTCCCTCCCTCTGTCTATATTCTCCCTCCATCCTACACGCTTCCTCACTCCCCCCCAACCAAGTACACACTGATACAGATGCCCCAGTACATTACTGCTCATCTCTCTGGCCCAGCCTTTCTTAACACAGGAGGAAACAGGCAACAACCAAAAGTAATGTGCCTCCATTCTTCAGAGCATCGCAACCTTACCTGCAACCCCATTTGGTATTTCAGATGGGCTTCCCTAAAAGTCATTTCCTATCCTTTTCTCCCTTGCCTGCCTCCACCTTTGAAGTGGAAAACCAGTTACTTGCCCAGCCTCCCCTGTAGTAGGGTTGGCCACGTGACCCAGTTCTACTCAATAAGAAATAAGGGGGAGACATCTGCAGAGACTCTGGAAAGGCTTTTCTATTTTCCCTGGTAAAAGGGTCAGACATGGCCATCACTGGCCATTCCCTCTCTTCCTGCCCTGATGACAGATGTGATCTGTGGAGCTGTGGTAGCTACCTTGCAACCATGAGTCATCAAACATCAAGTCAAAGGCCAGCACACTAAGAAGAGTGTAATAAAAAGACAGAAAGAACTTGGGTCTTTAACAACATTGTTAAACAGGTGAACCAATACAAATAACCACCTGTGTCCAAACCTCTGTCATGAAAGAAAAAGGGCTTTAAGTTTTTCAGACACTGCTGGAAAGATTTTCTGTTCCCTATAACAGAAAGAATCTCAATGCACAGATGAGCTATTTTATGTGATAGCTGACAAAGGTGATGAGAACCAAAAAGACTTACAGTAGATTTTACAAAGCAAAAATTTACATGCAGGTAAAATACAGTTGCTTGTAAAATAACCAATTAAGAGAAAGCTTCCTGGATAGTTTTCACCCACCTGGGGAATCAGAGCACACAATTCAGAAATGTTCATTCTGTTGTACATAGCCTCACTGGTTCGGTTTTCATGGGGAATCATTATCTGTCAGAAAGAGACTTTGGTTATTTTTTCAAATAAATCATGTCTTACTGCATGACCACATGTGCCAAAACATCTGCATAGTATTATAAAGTTTTTCAAGACTTTGGGGTGGTGCCCAACTGGGGGAAGAGAATTAAAAAAGACATCACTTTTGGCAGGAGGATTAAGAAAAATTTTTTAAAAGCTTTCATGTCCTCTTCAGTGTGAAATATTGTCTTGAGTACAAAAGGAACGACCTGGAATCCCCTCTTCATCTATAATGTGGATGGGCAAAATCTATTGCTGGCTTGGTTTTGACAGACAAACTGAAGTTGGACAATTGTGGCAAACATCCCATATTCACCTGCGGTCTCCAGATAATGATTTCAATATTTCATGGATCACAGCCCATCCCTTCATCTCTAGGGGCAAAGTTTTACTGATGAACACTAGACTCTCTGGATATCGCTGCTACCCATGATCATTTTGTCAACAGCTCATTCCCTCATTTCCCCCTCTTGTTTCTTCAGCCTTGAGATTCCCTAGTTCCACTGCTGGGGGGATGGATTCAGCTCTACCTCTTACACACATTTCAAAACCTGCCTCTCCAGCCCTGACTCTTCACTCTTTCCATTCTCAATACTCATGCTCCTGGCCATTTGGCCAACACCAAATCTAAACTTCTAACCTCTGTCATGTCTAACCTAATCTAAGAACAGCAGCAGTGACTATCTTCCTCAAGGGCCATCATAATCACTTCCATTGATAGGCAGTAGCTCCCATACCCACCCCTGAATCACATCGTGATTCTGCCTTAAGGCCTTCCATCATCCAACTCCCTTGCATTGACCTTGCGACCCTCCACCTCGCACATGACTCTCCTACCCCTGCACCCCCATCCACCATCACCACCTCCATGGCTTGAACTATGATTCAAGACTTTGCCTGAGATTTATTTTCTCTAGCAAGTCTATCCAATTAAATTCCACTTGGTTGCAATGACAAGGGCCACTCCATCAAGGAGACCTCTCCTTGTGCACACATCTCTCTAGCCGGGATTGGTTAAATGCATACTTCCATGGTTGTATTTACAAGGACTTACAGTATTTGTGCTTGAATAGGCTGCCCTGTCTCCCCAGCTTCAGAAGTTTCCCTAGGGCTATGTGTTCCACTAATTTTGAGTGTACCTAGTAACCTGGGGTATAAGAGATGAAAATGAGTATTATGAACTAGCTAAACATCTCCACGCCATGGATTTTTCAAGGCAAAATCACAGAGGGCTCAGTGGCAGACATCTGCACCCTCTTATTTAAATGTTTCAGTGCCCTTAGCTTCTCCCATCTCACCCTCCACAGAAGAGATTACATGTACCTTACAGAGAGCTTCCTGGCTCTATACAAATCATTGCCTAAAAGAATGTCCACACTCCTCGTCCGCCCTCCCCTCCTTCCTGGACTCAGGCTTGCAGCCCCAGGTTGTAGCCCTTTGGCCCCAGAGCTGTTTTCAACTCTCTGCTGGCTACTCCCTGCACACAATGGATTTGTCACTTCATTTAGCCTCTTGACAATTCCCAGTCTTGCCTCAACCCAGCTGTTTTTAGTTCCGTTTTTGGTCCAAATCCCTGGCTCAAAGCAAGGCCTTCCCTGCTATATCAGAGTTTTAGTCCAAATTAGAGATCTGGGCCTCCTGTTTGCCTGGGAACAGAATCCAGACGGCCTCTAAACATGGCTTAGAGGCACAGTCTTGGACTTCAAAACACCTGCAACAGTCTTCTCAGTTTTCAAAGGTGACATGCAGGAACGACTGTTTTGCACTGCAAGTAGGAGTTTGGAGAGAGGTACACAAGGACATCATCACAGCAGAGAGCAAGACTGACTCTTCCTGACCCTTATCCTTCACCCCTAGTCCACATTTCAACACAACACCCTCACCCCGCCAAACACAAAACCAATAAACACTTGGACTCTTACTCATCTTGGGATTTTTACCAACTTCTGTTATAAAAGACTACCAACCCATATGCAAAAGTTTCTTGGTAAAAGTATCATTTCCTTTACTACAGGGTTTCCCCACAAGGACATTTCACTCTATTTATTCCCTCTGGACCTAGGGACATATAGGGATTTCACACTTTGGTTCTTCTAGAAAAAAGTTATTTTATTAAACAAAGCTAACCTTTTAGGATTTCTCATTATTCTCCCACAAGTTGTTTTTATATATTTTTGTCTCTCCCATGCGTCTGAAAGAATTTAAGGTGACTTACACAAAACGTAATATATGACACATAATAATGACCTTCATTAAAGCAGGGCAAGAAAAGAATGAGGAATAGGAGTAGGTACAAAGTAGCACCAGAAAGGCAGCTTTAAAATGCTTACCAGCATGTCCTATATACTTTCTACATCAAATTTTATATCCAGTATTCGTGGACAGACTTCCCTGAGCCCAGACCTTAGGTCATACTAACTCCAAGTGGGAATGATATAAACTGTAGACTGGGTTAAAAGCCATCTTCCATTCAAGCCAAATCAACAGGGACTTGTTAAACATCCATCTTCTAGCTGAGCCACATGGGATTTTCACTAGAAGAGCAGTCAGAGGGTCTTCCTGCTGCTAATTCTTTGACCACAGCTGAGCAGCCTATGGACACTGAATGGGCTTAAACCAGGGAGGTGAGAAGAATAAAGAGCTCTGTCTGTCACGAATCTTCTTCTTGTTACTTCCCAGAGAGAATGCTATTTAGTTCTACCGTGGACCCAAAGAGCAACAACACAGAATGCTCTGACTTGGTTGCAATGTATACTTTTATTCAGGATCTACTGCCTTTAAAATAAGAAAAATAAAAGAAAGGAAATAAAGATTTGAGTAAGACTTACCTCAGCTATCTTAATTTCCAGTCTAAGCACCGACTTCATGTCATGCTCCGCTCGGGAGCTGTTAGCGCCTAAAAGCACAGCAGTATCCACCATGAACTTGTAGAGAGCATCCCGATACTGTGAAAGATAAAGAAGCAAATGACAACCTATTAGGAAGTGTGTTTCAGAGACAAAGAAGAGCAGAAACAGCAGGTGGAAACAAACGTCCTTCATTTTTGCTCTGTATTCAAAGTATGGTACAGCCATTATGCAACACCAGCCACCCACCCACCACTTCGGGAGAAAAAAAGAGTGATGGTAGGGCTGGCCAGTTAGCTCACTTGGGAGAGCATGGTGCTGATACCACCAAGGTCCAGGGTTCAGATCCCCACAACTGGCAGCCACCAAAAAACAAAAAAATTATGGCTACTTGGATACTGTTACCATGACAGACAGAGTCGTCCAAGCATCAAGAGAACTAGTTTTCTGGCACCTGGTGAGATAATGAATACAAGAAACATCTCCACATGGGCCCAGAATAGCAAGTTAAAGGTCAGATGTCCTCTTTTCAGGCAAGTGAGGCTTTAATAAAATGAGAAAGAACTGTTTCTAAAAGCAGGAGGCCTGATCCCTGAAGACTGGTGGGAAGTGTGATTTATTCTCTTCCAACTCAGTTTACCCACCTTCACTCTAAGAAATAAAAGCACAGTGATTGCAGCCCTGTGTCTTTCCAGTTTTGTACAGTTTTTTTTTTTTTTTTTTTTTTTTTTTTTAACAAAGTTCTCCTCCCTAGCTCAGGGAAAAAAAGAAGAGAGAGAAGAGAGAAATGATGATGAGAAAACTAGGAAATAGCAAAGATAGAATTTCCTCCCTTCATGCTCATAAATCTATTTTGGGGTTATTCATATGTCATCGGGGGTTGGGGGGGTTACTTCATAGAAAGTGAAGAATCTCACTGGGGCCCACCTCTCATTTCAGATATATTTGTGAGCTCTCAATACATCAGGTATTAAATGACCTCCTAATCATGCTATGGGAATAAGATTTCCTAATGTACACCTTGACTCTGTAAGCTATTGTTACTATGTGTATGAACTCCGGACCTATACAGTGCTTGGCATATAGCGGGCCCTTAATAAATATTTGTTGAATCAGTAGGTAAGCTTTGCCCATAGTCTTAGTTAGAAACAATGTTTTACCATTCCCAGTTCAATTCAAAATGCAAGGTGGCTTGCTAGGCACTCTGTGCATATTTGGGGGGATGCAGATGAAAAACTAAATAATGCTGGAGTCTGGTTTTCAAACAGTGTATGAACCAGTGAGGGAGATAAATGTGTAATTACTAATTGTAACATCAGAGAGACCAAAATAAGTTCATTAATAAAGCTGCTACATGCTTAGAAACTCAAGAGCTGGAGAAGAATTCCTGCCTGGAGAAATTGGGGACACAGCATTTGAAGGAGACAGGTTCAGGGGCAGTGAAGAGTCCTCCTGTGAGGCGGGTGAGCTGCTTTTGTTGGAGGAAGAACAAAAGTAGATGAGACAGGAAAGGTAGTTTAGGATCAAGTCATGAAGAGACCTTGAATTCCCTCTCAGGAATTTAGAACCCACCGTGAGAGCAAAGGCACGCTGGGAGCAGTGCTTCAAGAACAGAACTTGTCAAGTGGTGCTAAGGAGGCAAGGGAATGAAGGGGGGAGGTTACAGTTAAAAGGCTACTTGCTGTAGTCAAGGCAAGAGGTAACAAGGATCTGATCTAGGGTAGTAGGCTAGAAAGGAGGGACAAGGTGGGTGTAAAAGAGATTTTGAAGGTGAAATCACTAGGACTTAACTGATTGGTTATGGGGGAGATGATTTCAAGCCTGGTTGTTGAGACCCCAGCAAAAACAGAGGTTCCCTCAAGTTGGCAAAAGTTCATTTTGTCCACTTTCAAGTAGGAAAACTTGACAACTCCCTTTGATGAGCATCCTCGATCAGAAAGCTACCTAGCATTTTGCCTAGTTTCCTGTCCTCCAGAGCCTTCTACATAAGAGGTTAGTATCAGCACAGACCCAGGGGACCGAGGTCTGAGGCTCCTTTGGAAGTTCAATGATGTTTCTAAAATGAATTGAAAGTCTCAGGTATCAACCAGCTCTTTCCTATCTCTAGGAAACTACTAGGTTTCCAAGCCAACCCAAGAAGTCTAACCTGATTGATCCCTTCTGGTTCTCATTAACCCTCCATTAACCTGGGGCACCTGTTAAAAGTACAGATTCCCAGACTCCACCTCAAGTCTACTAAGTCAGACTCTCCAGGGCTGTGACCCAGGAATCAACATTTAATAGAAGCTTTCCCAGATGATTCTTAAGTAGTACAATTTGAGAACAATTGGTCTTCTGGGTATCCCTCCCTATGCTTTACTTCTGCATTGGTTAGAGAGCTCTGTGCACTTGTGAGGAATGACTGCAAGCTCATTTCTTGGTTACTTCATTTGGGTATTGATCTCCCCATGCTTATGAGGGCACTGAGAACAGGGACTTGTACAGCTTTGATGCCCAGACTTCCAGAAGACAAGGAGTAGAGTTTATCTGCCTGAATAAAAGGATTCTGCTTCCAGCACCGGGAATATGGTCATTGAATAGCCACACTGCTCATTTCTAGTGAAGAAGCAGGGATCTTAGAACAACTGATGGACCCAACAGCAGCCTGACAAGGCACACAGTTGAATATGAGTAAAACTTACAGACTTGGCTTCTGTGCTGTTATCAAGGTAGTCTTCCCTCACAGCCAGGGAGAGTGTTGCTTGGTCCAGCTGTTAAAACAAAAACAGAAAGCATTCTGCTGGCACTGTAAATTCTTATGCACCATGTGGTACATAAAATCATGTGCATCCCAGCCATATTTTGAGCTTGTGTCACCATGACAAAAAGAATTCACTACACTCAGAGCTACATGCAAATAGGTACTTTGATAATAACAGATATAAAGTCTCAGAGACCTACCCTGCTTTCCTGATTCACGGTTACTAACCCTTCAGGTTCTATCAACACTGAATAGCACCAAGGCTATTCAGCTAGAATAGATCTCAGAGATTATGTGCATTCTCCCTTATTTAATGGGGAGGGGGGGAAACAAAAGTGAGAGAACTGAGGTGACTTTCCCAGGGTAACATGGTTGGGGCAGAGCTCAGGGTAAAATCATTGTCTTCTGTCACCAGCTCCAGTACTCTTCTCACTATAGTATTTACAAAATGCCAATCTGGATGGAGTTGATTAATCAGACTTTCTACCTCCCTACCTCTAAAATAATGTATTGCACTGACTTTTTTTATTTGAAAAGAATCAAATGATAATTTTGTTTTGAAAAGTCTTTGCAAATTTTAGAACCCTCTCTGGAAAGTTTAGGATAGGTGATAAAAATACAAACAATAATGAACTAAATAAGTAGAATTATCATGATGGAGAAGTAAAGTATAAATCTGTGAATTAAAACTTTCAGTACCATAAGGGCAATTAAAGGAAAGAAGATAGTCTTTTCAAAGAATGTGCTAGAAAAGCTGAACATCCACACACAAAACAAATGAACCTTGACCAATACCTCACAATTTGTACAAAAATTAACTGAAAATGGATCATAGACCTAAATGTAAAACCTAAAACTATAAAACTTCTAGAAGAAGATATCGGGAAAAATTGGGGGGACCTGGTGTCCATAAAAGGAATACTAACAAATTGGACTTCATCAACATTCAAAACTTTTGCTCTGTGAAAGACACTGTTAAGAGAATGAAAAGACAAGCCACAGAGGGGAAAAAATACTTGGATATCACATATATGACAAAGGACTTATATTCAGAATATATAAAAATTCCTCAAAACTCAACAATAAGAAAACAAGCCAATTTAAAAGTGGACAAAAGATCCAAACACACTTCAAAGAAGACATGCAAATGAAAAATGAGCACATGAAAATATGTTCAACATCATTAGTCATTAGGAAAATGTAAATTAAACCCACAATAAAACACCACTGCACATTTGTTAAATCAGCAACAACAATAACAAAAAAAATTTGACAATGGGGCCGGCCCGGTGGCGCACTGGATAGTGAGCCGCTTGGGAAGCGCAGCGGCGCTCCCGCCCGAGGGTTCGGATCCCACATGCAGACCGGTTCCCGCTCACTGGCTGAGCGAGGCGCGGGAGCAACACCGAGGGTTGCAATCCCGTTGCCGGTCCCCGGTCCGGTACGGGGGCAACACTGAGGGTTGCGATCCGTTGCTGGACACGGAAAAAGACAAAAAGACAAAAAAAAAAAAAAAAAATTTGACAAGTGCTGGTGAGGATGTGAAAAAACTGGATCACTCATACATTGCCAGTAGGAACACTCTGGAAGGAAACCCGTGTGACAGTTTCTTATAAAGTCAAAGATACATTTACATGTCACTCAGCAATCTCACTCCCAGGTATTCACCCAAGAGAAATGAAAACTTATGCTCAAACAAAAACTTGTATGTAACTTCATTCATATTCACCAAAAACTGGAAACAACCCAAATGCCCTTCAACTAAATGACTAAACTGTGGTATACAATGGAATACTATTCAGCAACAAAAAAGGATGAACTACTGATCCATGCAACAACATGGATGAATTTTACTTTCATTCCAAAAAAGGCAAAACTATAGGAATAGAGAACAGAGTGGTGGCTGCCAGGGTTTGGGGATGAAGAGAAGGGTTGACTACAAAGAGACAACATGAGATAATGTGGGGAGGTGATGAGGCTATTCCACTTCTTGATTATGGTGGTGGGTTCCATGACTCTATATATTGGTCAAAATCTCTAGACATACACATCACAAAAAGTGAATTTAACGGTATGTAAATTTTTTTAATGTTAAACTTCTAGCATCTTCTCCAAATGTATTGTTTGTTCTTTCTTGAATATCAGCAACTGACTAAAGACTAAATAAAATGGATCCCAACAGCAGTTAATTTTCCAATCTAAATCTCTGATTCACACATGAAAACGTTAAGCCAAATCAACAAAATACAAAACCTAAATGACGAATTGAAGCTTAGTATCTGAATAAAAACTGAATCCTACATGTCCATATCATTAGTTTATATAACTTTAAGTTGTTTTGATCCATCTCCTTTAGTTTCTTCTCCATCTTACTATAATCTCAAATATTTTACTCTTTTCTTATACATAAAACCTGTATGAGATCATAGTTTTACCTTAACATCTCCTTCACACACAACAAATTCTGCAAAAGCTGAGTTAAAAGTTAGTGATGTTTAGAAACATTCAAGGGAAATATTGCTCTTTGAGGGGAGGAATGATGCTTTCAAAACATTCATCTCGTCTGTGTGTATTGCTAAAATCCCCAAATTATTTTGTTCACCCTTCTCTAATTGGCCTGAAACAACCAAGTCACAAGCCAGCCTGGCTTCATCCTACTGCAATTCCCAATCTACCACTGCTTCTTCCAAAAATTAAGCAAGCCAGGATCGTGAAACACAATATTGTGATTAAGATGCTTTGGCTTTCAATTAAATTTGGACCACTTGAAGAATCTTTTGAGCTTCAGTCTCATAGGAAAGAAAACTGTGTAGATAATATCAAGAAAGCCAAAGTTTCCGTCTTGTGAAATGAAGTTAAATCCACTTGTAAAAGTTTAGATAATTCAAGTGAGTTTACCAGACATTTTATAAACCTTCAGACTGTTATAGTTTCTAGGGAACATTTTAAATACACCAACGAATTGAATAAGATCAGTCAACTAAATCTCATTAGAAACATACAAACACTTGAGGTAAGAGACTTTCTCAAGAAGCCAACATTAGGACACTGTTATTTGAGGTTTTATTTAATCCTTGCATTTATCTGTATACTGCAAATATAAAATATGTTTTTAGAAAATCCCACACAATGAACAGAAAATATGATTTTTCTTCAATTACAGTTGATACTCCAATTACTAAAAACCTCAGGTTAGGGGACAAAGTAGTAATACAAAAAGAAACATCTGACAAATTATGACGTAGGAAAAGGAAAGACAAAGAAATTAGAAAAACTTTGCTTCCAAAAGAGTTTCTCTTTGCCATCCTTATGAATTTCAATGAGAGCCAGAAAAACACAGGCCATCGAGTGGAGGTGACTTTAAGTTGTTGTTTTCAGTAACTAGTAACACATACTGGGACAACCCTGGCCTTCCAACCACTCTTTCAGGATCACATATATTCACGTCTTTTACTGTCCCTTAAATCCTCATTCTTGCTACCTCCTTACAGAAAATAAATCTAAACACATGTAGCAAGATAATAATTTCTGACACTAACTACCGTTGTTTCCCATATTTTTGTATTTCCTTACTCCCATTTAAATCTGTAGTAAATCCTACACCATCTCTCCACAGGGGTGCTTCTCAGAGGGTCATTGCATGGCTCGGAGCAACCCCTGCTGGCCAAACTGCACAACCTTGGCATAGGGATATAGCTGCCTATTGGAAGGGGTGCCTTTTTCTTCACCCAAAGGTGCCATCTGCTCACCCAACAGTATGCCCACAGTGCTGTGCTTGCCCAGGAGGTGGCCTTCTGCTTATCCCTGTGGGTTTGTGGGATTAGAAAAGCTAAAAACACTAAGGAAAATAGAATTAGATGGAAAAGGAAACCTAAGTACACTGAGGCAAGAGAGTTTGAGGTAAGAGGGATTTTTCTCAGAGCAGAAAGAGGATCTCCCAGAAGTCAATGGTTCTCACTAGCAGAGGGACCAGTCAGTGCCCCTACAACATAGTAGGATCTGAGAGGGAATGGGAGGCCCAGGACCCCAGCCTCAGAGAAGCACACTTGAACGGATCACATGGGATCCATACTGGGTTTGTTCAAAGGAACCAGATAACTATTTGTTGGAGGGTCTCTCAGTGCCCTACACGAGACTGAGAAATGGGGCAACCAGGAGGGGGTAGGGAAGTACCTAGAACGAAGTTCCATTTCCCACCAAAAGGTGGAGTGGGAGCTCAGAGTCAAAAATTAGGTTGCCTAAAAACAAACACCTATTTCTTGCACAACTGAATTTGAGATCTGAGAGGCATGTCGGGTATACAAATTAAGGAGACACATTCTCCAAATGGTCCTGACCAGTTGCTGGGCAATGCTTTAAGAGAAGAGAACCTTTTTCATGTGCTACTGTGGACCAGCATCCCCCATGGAAACTAGCACAAAATTCAAGTCATTTAAACCTCAAGACAACAGTGAAGTAAATTCTAATTTCCCTTTCTTTACACACGGGGAAATTGAGACTCAGAGAGGTGAAGCAATTTGCACAGGATATTCAGTGAGTAAATCACAAAGCTGCAAACTTCAATCTCTTTAACACCAAAACCTACTCTTTTTCAGCTAGACCAGTGGTTTTCAAACTACGTTTCCGAAAACCTAAAAGGTGTTCAGGGACTCCAAATGTTCATTCAATCAGTTTTTTTTTTTTAATAGTTTTAACTATTTTTAAACTAATAAAAAAGCAACACTCAAATTCTGCAACTTTGGCAGCCACCAATATACTAAGTTTTGTTGTCAGGTTCATTGGGTTTCTTGCAGATCTCAGAATAAATCTTCTACCTTCTCTAGACACATGATTGAACTTCTTGTAACTGCATAATGATCAGAAAGACTGCAGCTCTACTGTGTTTGGGGGAAGGCAGATAATTAAGATGTGTGAGTATTCACTCATGTGAAATGGTACAAACAGGGACAGAACTAAAGCAAATGTGTGCTTCACTCAAACGCCAAGCAATGCTCAAACACTTCAGTGTGGAACAAGCTGCCATCCTGGCAAAGGAGAGCAATAGTAAGGACACAAGTGCCTCCTTACATTTGGAAAGTATTCTATTGTTGACAGCTTAGTGTTTCTAAGATCAGTTTAATTGAATATTAAGTGTGCAAGGCAAGCTGTTAAAAATTGGTTACCATGTTCCTCTATTCCCCATGTTTTCTGGAAACTAGTATGAAAGCTAGAGCCTTGATTAGATTCAAGTTTTTTTTTCCCGCACATCATCATTGGTGATGGTGTGTGCTCTCCACTACTTGGTGTCAGGAGGCACACAACATCTGGTTGTCACACTTTTAGCACTGTTTGCATTGATATTTGGATCCAGGTGATGTCAGTCTGGTCTGTCATGAATTTCCCAACCAACCATTCACCAAATGATTCCAGCTATTGATGGATCAGTTGCCCAGACCCATCATTTTGTATTAATCAGTATTAGGTAGCATTAATCAGTATTAATCAAAGTGACTATGGAAGCAAAAAATAAATAAAACAGCAGGATCAAAGCACAAAACGATTTGAGAAATGTTATTTGAATTCTTGCAAAGCACTTTCCTGGATGAATCTTTTGTTGGTAGTTTTCTGACAGCCTCCAGATTTCACCAATGTGATCTACCTCAGGGTATGTCCACGTGGCCCACTCCTTTACAAAACAGATGCTTAATTTCCCAAAAGAAAATGCAACCAAGCACTGAGAACAGAACAAGTCTAGCTTTACCTTTCGAAAGCAAGGAGGAGAGATTCAGACTGAACTTGACGATAAAAGTTTAGGTGTGTATGCAAGAAGATGATAGTGAAAGAGGAACAAGGAATCAGGGTAGGTGTTCTCTCCTCTGTCAGGGGAATGAGACGGCAAGGGAAAGAGCAGAGTTCAGAGTCTTTGTTAACGACAGGAGACCCACAGCCCCCTCTCTACTGGAATTCAGGGGCTCCATACATGCTCTGAATAGATATTTGAGGGCCAGATCACAGATCACAGGAAACTCACTCACCAGCTTCCTGAAAGGCTGACAAAACTTGTCTGCTAACGATCTACATACCACAAATCCTGCGGCAGGGGGGAAGGGGCGATATTCTAGATCATACTGCTCAACAGAATTTTTACCTTATTCACTAAGGCTTCATGAGTCATTGAACAAAGAGGATGAATGAGTCCTCACTCTACCTTCAAAATGTGTTCATTGGATGCCTTGTCGTCGGGGGACACATACAAACGGATGAACACGGAATTGCTGTATTGACCACGAAACGTTGCAAGTGTCTGCAGAAGGCTGAACTTTCTCTCTGACCAAACCCCTTCAGGACCAATGTTAGATTCGAGCACAGGCCAGCGGAAAGGTGAGTGCCGCAGGATGTGGAGCAGTGGCTTGGCATCTGCTTTTTCGATCGCTTCTGAAAGGGAGCAGATACGAAGGGAGAGTTAGAATCGCAAATGGGGCCACCAAACTAGAATGCAAGTGCACCTCCTCAAGAGAAAATTCCCAGAAGGCCCCAATTTAAAATTTCAGCTGTTAGGGAGAGGGTGGGAGAAGTGGGGTGGATTGAGCATCTGTGGAAAAAGAACTACCGATGACTCACACTTCAATCTGACTGTCTAAAGCTGGTGTTCTTTCAGGAGAGCTCACAAGGGAACGTGCTAGACATTCCCTACTATAACATGGGCTCACTACACTGACCCCAGCCAATGAATGATGGTAGGCTGATAACACTCCATGTGACTAAAGAACAACCCTAATGAAAAGAAATGGCTCAGTAAAGCCGGTCACTCCCCAGTGAAGGTAAACCAATGCTTCAGACTCTAATTTTTTACTACCCTCTTCTAGCTCACCAAATAATATCCCAAATCCTAGACCAGTTAACACACTTCCTGGAGGCCCTGGCTTCTTCCTGCAATGGCCTTGAGAAAATGGACCAGATAAAATGGCAAGTATCTTTTCCAGCTCCAAATCAGACCCAAGATGTTGAGACAGGCCTATGGCACCCAACAAAGATGCCTGTTAGGCCAATGAAGGAACCTGGCACTCCTGGGAATCTGGACTTCTTTAGGCTCCAGTAGGTCCTGTGGAACATATCAACACTCCCAAGTGCACTCCCTCTAGCCTCTTTCTCAGACCAGATCTGGCCTGGCCCCTGGGTTCTGGTTTCTGCACCAGGTACAGTGGGGTTTGCCCTGCTGACCCTGCCCACATCTCTCATGGAGTAACTGATACCCAAAGAATCGAAGGCATAGAAATAAGATTACTTTCTCCACCAAGCCAGCAACAGAACATCAACTAAGACAGGATTAGTCAAAATCCAGTCTTTGAGAACTGTTCCTTTCCTGAAACAATCCCTTTAAACATTAATGGAATTCTTATTAGTTCACTTTTGCCTTAAACAAGATCTTTAAACATTAATAGAACTTTGAAGGATAAGGGTGGTAAATATTTTATTTTTTTTCTTTATTACTCACTCTCATTCATGCAGGATGAATAAAGGATTTTGGCTTTCTGTATGGCTTCAGTGTCTCTCCGTCTACTGATTGATTTCTCCAAAAGTGCTGGGAAGGTAAAGAAAGGATTCATTAGTATCCACCCACATGTGCTACCAAGTGGGAGGTCATTCGATAATCACAGTCCCAGCCTCCAGAAAATTAAACATAAAGACACGCAAGCCTGGAAAAGACAGATCTATCAAAGACATGCAGACATCAGAACCTATTCCAAGTTGCTCAAGGTTCAAATAAAAATGAATTGACATTCTCTTATCCAGGACTCTCCTAACTCAAAAGAACCCAAAAGTTCAATTTCCAACTGAGACTGGACCTTCTGCAGGGGTTAATTTCTTATTCCACCTACACAAAAGGAAACAGAATTCGTTTATTCAAGAACCAAAAATAACTGAATTCTGTTCTTTGTTTCTGCACCAAGTAATATTCTCAACAGAGGCAATTTCATCTGGGACGGGTGTCTTAAGATTTCTTCACAGCTCGGCCTCTCTGGGAGGTCACCTGGAAGAAATTCCCCATTAGAAGTTTTATTAAATGTTGCATAAACATGCTGTGGACATGGAAAAAGTTGTTTAGACAGGAAATGGAGAAGTGAGATTAGAAAGCCTCCCCAAATGGCCTGAAAACTTGCCCATTTACACATGCAAAGTCCTGGCCATTTAAATAAGGCCATGTGTATAAAATGATTGCCAGCATAGGCACAGACCCACTTGGAAAATGATTTTCTATTTATAAAATCACTAACAATATTGTTTAAAGATGGAAAATGACAATCGTCACTATTTCACTGAATAAGGAAAGAGGAAAGCCAGGATTCAATGAAAACAACCCTCACCAAAAAAAGAGCACCTTGAATGTACTTGAATACATCCATTTACCAAAATGAAGCATCCCTATGGTGATGGTAGCATGGTACTGCCTACACCGAACTATGTCAAACTGCTGTTATCAAGGCATTCGGGGAAACGACCTAGCAGCTTCCAAAATCACAGGATAACAGATGTTCCTGCAGTACTCTGAATAGCTTTCAGACACAACGTACAGTGTTAATCAAATTAATAAATGCATATTCCCTGAAGAGGAATCTACTTCTACAAGTAGAAGTTCTATATTTCAAAAAAGAGGCAATCCAGGGCTCCTGTCCAGTTTTTTATAAGCACCTATACACAAAACAAGTCCATATAACTAGACAGATTCCAGTAAAATAAATTAAGTTGCATTGGATGTGGGCATTTTCAATTATTTCAGCTTGTTTGGTGTTTCTTTCCTGTGTTTCACCATAGCAATAAAAGCAGGATAACTAGCCCCAAGGATAAAGAAAGGAGATTTTTTTAATAAGAAAAAGGCACTAAAACCATATACACATATATTTCCATTCAAATCAGATCATGTGCCTTTCCGCCATATTGCTTATACAGTCATTACAGTCATTAGACTGTGGGGGAGACACATTTGGAAGTAAATAATCCAAATTTCATTTTGGATTGTGATGATGTTACAATGCTATAAACACTCCACAGGCTGCAAACATAAATGCCCTGAGGACCAAAAACAAGCCACAAGAGCAAAAAGAACTAAAAGTAGTAAACATTTACCTGCGTGTGCTCACAAGGCATGTTATATATCACAAGAAGGGGAAAAGAAGATGTGCACAGGCTAAGTGGGTCGATCCCCAAACCCTAACCATGCAAAAATATCAATAATTTGTGTATGTCAAAATTCTGGCTTCTGAACCAGAATCTGGCTTTTAAAATAGATCAGCTATCACGGGTTCCTTGTCATACCCTTTTCCTTCTCTTCTTTCCTTCTCTCCCTACTGAAGCAGGCAGGAAAGCATTGATATGCAGACAGTGATGTGGCAATCAGTTGGCAGCATCCATTTTATGTATCTCTGCATGTGAATTAGTGGTAAGAGAAATAAAATCTGGCCTGCAGAGTCATTAATAAGCAGAAAACAGAGCCTGCCTATCACAGGCAATTACTCAGGTTACTAAAATGTCTCTAAAGCATTGAGAAAGGCTCGTGGGTCACCCATACAGGGGCATTCCCATCATAAGCTGTGCTGTTTCTTGGAGGATTTCTCAATCCACCACCCACCTCAATCCAGGTATTTTCTACCATGTTCCAACAGAAAAGGAAAACTCCAGTTTATAAAAACCTATAGTTTGGTAAACCTCAGACTTTGAAATTGGTTTGAGAAGTTCTTCTGATCATCAAATCTGAACATTACATATATATGTTAGCTATTTTTCTTCTCCTCAATATGCTCAATCAAATAAAATCGGTTTTAAAAAGTAAGGCAACATAATAAACACGGGAGTAGGCTTTTGAATCGCACAGGTGTAGGTTCCAGACTCAGCTTACTGCAACCTCCTAGGTGGAATATCAACAAGCTATTTAATCTCTCTAAGCATCAGTGTTTCATATCTGTAAATTCAGTTAATAATAGTATGTACCTCTCAGGGTTGTGGTGGGAACTAAAGCCACTATCTCAGTGTCTGTGCACATGATAAAGGGGGATCAACAGGTAGCAGCTTAAACAGGATTACAGGCTAAGTTAGGCATACACAAAACTGTAAAGTAATCAAGGTTGTTTCTAGTGCTTCATCCATAGTTACTTGTTTTCCTCCTCCCTTCTCATGATGGTGGTGGCCAAAGGCCCCATGCTAACCCAAGATACTGTCACTCTGTGTGTAGGACTACTTCAAAAACTGGTGGCCGGCCCGGTGGCGCACTGCTACAGTGCGCAGCTTGGGAGCACGGCGGCGCTCCCGCCGAGGGTTCGGATCCCACATACAGACCGGTTCCCGCTCACTGGCTGAGTGAGGTGCGGGTGCGACACCGAGGGTTGCGATCCCGTTGCCGGTCCCAGTCCGGTACGGGCGCGACACTGAGGGTTGCGATCCGTTGCCGGACACGAAAAAAGACAAAAAGGAAAAAAAAAGTATTAAAAAAAAAAAAAACTGGACCTGCTCTATCCACCTCTCAAAGCCCCATGCTCTCAACACTTCCTCTGCTTCTACAGTAGACATAATGCTAAACGATGAGATATACTTTGCAGTCAGTGTTAACCTCTGAAAATATTTTGTTCACATTCCTCGTCCTAGACAACAGGGCATTTTCTTTTTTTATGTAAACTTTTTCAATGGTAGGATAACATATATACAGATGAGTACACAGATCATACTTTGAAGGATTTTCGCAAAGTAAACACACCCAAGTAACCAACATTATTACCAGAACCCCAGAAGCCCCTAGGCCCCCTTACAATCACTGCTCCTAACCAAGACTACCAATATCCTCTTTTGTGAAGTGCTTACTCAAGTCTATTTCACATATTTCTACTGGGCAATCTATCTTTTTCTTATTGATTTGTAGAAGTTCTTTATATATTCTACACACAAGTCCTTTTTGAGTATTTGTATTGCAAATTTTTTCCCATTCCATAGACTTAATTTTCCTAATGGTATCTTGTGATGAAATAAAATTATTTTAATGTAGTCCAACTTGTCCATTTTTCCCCTCTATGGTTAGCATATTTTGTGTCTTATTTAAGAAATCTTTGCCTATCCCAAAGTCAAGAAAATAGTCTATGTATTCTTCTAGAATCCTTATTGTTTCACATTTAGATCTACAGTCCATCTAGAATTTGCTTTTGCCAACAGAGTGGACAGCCATGGCTTTGTTACACAATCCTGGCCTCACAGGGGATGAATCATGTGAGAATTTTAATAGAGAAGATATTTTTAGTCATTGGGCCTCAAATAATATCACCAAAAAATACTTTTGGTGCAAAAAATTGGCATTAACAAGGGTTATTCTCCATTAGATTGAGTACTCTTTGGGGCAGAGGCTGGGTCACATTCATCTTTGAAAACCAAGGTCCTAGAGCTTGGCATAGTTGGTGCTTAGTGAATGTTCACTGAGTTGAATTCCTGACCAGGAAAGTCTGAGAGAAAGTTTTTCATCCAACCGAAAAGAAACTATGAGAAGGTGGACTGATGACTTTTATTATTTTATTATTACTTTTATTATTCTTTTTACAAATCAGCAATGTCCTGATTGTGCTAACATCATAATCTTTTTTCACATTCCAGTCCCTATATTATGCAATGAAATCTAACACTTCATCTGTTTTCGTTAACACCAGTTTTTAGAATACCTAACTTTAATTTTACCTGTTATCTCAGCTTAATCATCCATTCCCAATGCCCTGCTCTTCTACAGTGGGAAGAAAAAAATAGTTAGTATTTACTTCCTTTACCCTCAGATGCCCAGAGAGGACTATCAAACCTACTCATTAATTCACTTCTCCTGCTCAAACAGGGCATTTATTGAGCGCTCTAGAATACAAAAGGAAAATTGCAAAGGAAGGACAAGACTCCTGAGGACTTGACTGCACCCTGGTTAGCCAAAAGTTCACAACAGTCATGTGCAGCTGAGGCCAGTCATTTGAAGTTTCTGCAATATTTAGGACCTGCATAGCAAATACTATTTTCAAAAATTCTACATGTGCAAAGTTTTAGGCCTGTAAATAAAAACCTACCAAGGACCTCAATGTTGAGCTTACACCATGTGAATGACATGGGTCAAAAGCACAGGAACTCTTACAAAACATCTTCTGTTCTTTCTCCTGACTCTGAAATATTTCTCTTTTTTGGTGGCTGGCCAGTACTGGGATCCGAACCCCTGACCCTGGTGTTATAACCACCAAGATAACAAGCCAGCCCCAACCCTGAAATATTTCTATGTGCCTGTTCAAAAGGGGATCCTCTGGCTATTTGCTAAGAGACCAATGAATGCTGGATCTGTTTTCTTGATTTGCTTAACGCAAACAGCAACTGAATTCCAAAACCTTCACATCAATGTCACCAAGGTAAGCTCTCAATTTCATGTAAATTATGCCAACATTTCTCCTTTGGAAATCAGAGGGAGTGCCCTTTTAATTCTAGTGAGAGAAAGAACATGAAAAAATCAAAACTTTGGAAAACCAAATCTGTATTTTAAGCTTCCATACCTATATAATGAACATAATGGTCTCTAGAACTATACACACACACACACACACAGACACATATATACATATATACATACATACACATATAAGTATATATATATATATATATATATATATATATATTTTAGAATGACCGGTAAGGGGATCTCAACCCTTGACTTGGTGTTGTCAGCACCACGCTCTCCCAAGCAAGCTAACCGGCCATTCCTATATAGGGATCCAAACCCGTGGCCTTGGTGTTTCCAGTACCACACTCTCCCATGTGAGCCACGGGCCGGCCCTGACCTATATATTTTTTTTAAGCCTATCATATCATGACCTCATCTCTCCTTTGGCGGTACTTAAAAACCATCTTTGGATGGTCCACAGTTGAAAGTCGCCTCTGATCTTACTATTTTTAGTCCTTGTTGATTTTCTAGGCTACAGAATTCAATTTGGTTTCCTGGCTCCTCAGTTTATTTACCATACTGAAAAATTTCATTTTTCTAACTCACACTGCATGGGTATTAAACCCCTTATGCAGTTAGACCTGGAGACTCTAAATCGGCTTGCAAAGCCTGTTGTTATGCTCATTAAAAAATAAAATTCAAGTAAACTAAGTATTGGTCTGTGGATCTCATAACCCTCATGTTGTCACACAAATTTGGTGACACTCACCTTTGCGGTTACTCGGGCCCCAGAGCCAGTCAAGCATGGGATTAACTGAGTCTGTTTGACATACTGAAAAGACAATAAGAACTGACCTGATACTTCTCATTCTTCTAGAAAACTCACACCTAAATATAGAAAGAGAAACTGTCAGAAGTATTTTCTCTGTTCATTTTTTATGATCATCTTATAAATGATAAATGTTGGTTAGCATCAGTTTAAGGAAAAGAAGCAGAGATGATTTTAGGGGGATTAAGAACCTCTAACTCATCAATCTTAATCATGTTACCAAATAACACAAAAATATCCCCCTTTTAACACAAAAGACCTCTTTGTCCATAATGAAATCAATTTTATAAAACTTCTAGACACTAGGAAAGTCTAATGGAAGGTAACTCTTTTATTATGTTCAATTATAAGTGAATTTGTAAGGATTACACTTATCAATGTTATACTTCAAAATAATCTAAATTTTAATATTACTCTTGATAGCATACATAGCATTACAATGAATCTGCCAATATATTTTAACTCATAAAAATAGCTTTCCTGTTTAGACAATTTGCATCTTAGCAGATAATTCAACATAAGGCTTGTTCCAAACTTGAAGCTATTAAGATCCATCTTCAGTTTTTTTCCTGAAGTAAAAATCCTAATTATATTTTTATTCCTTCCTCCTATTTCAACCATCTTAATGTTACAAGGAAAAGGTCATGTGTGGTTACAGACTCCTGTGCTGGTCCTTCCTGAGACATCCAAGGACCCAGTAATGACAGTGTTCATTTATGAAGCACCTGATGGGTGCCAGCTGTATTGTATATAACTTCAATTAACCTCCCCTGCAACTCTAAGAGACATGTATCATTAACCCCATTCTACAGGTGAGAAAACTGTAAGAGCTTGTCCAAGAAAACTCAGCTAGCAAAGGTTACAGCTTGGATTTGGACCCAGGTCTCTGACTCCTGCTCATGTGATCATCAGATACCCAGCAAAATTCCACAAGTTGCTTTCCTGTGACAAAACAAGGCCCCAGTGGCTAAATCAGAGGCAGCAATGCCCTCATGGAATTTCATGACAGATCTCTCAACCATACCTAGAAGAAAGGCCTTCCCCAGTTACATGGAGACTTGTTTTGGCAGTAGTAGACTGACTTTGCGCTGAGCCATGTACTCCCTTTGCCCTGTCACCCTATTTGTGACAGGGAGACAGACTCCTGAGGCTCCTGACCAGACGTGGGAGACCTGGTGAAGTTAGAGCAGAACAATGTTGACTGGTCCTCAAGACTTCACAATATGCTCTAGTCTGGGCTGGTGGTTTCCAAACTTGACTGTGCATCAGAATCACCAGGTGGGCTTGTGAAAACACAGATGGCTGGGTCCTTACCCCAGGGTGTCTAAGCCAGTAGGCCGGGGGTGGGGCCAAGGATCTTGCATTGCTAACAAATTCCCAGGTAATGCTGATGGTGCTGATCCCGCGGAACACACCTTGAGAACCACTACTTTAAACTCACCAGTCTTTCTTGATGCCTGTAATACCAGGGAACATCACCAGCCCAGATTCCCTCCTCTGCCATTCCTTCCCCACCCAAATCAGATAAGGAGGTTTTGTCCTTTTCTTGCTAATTTCCTCACTCTGCAGCTCCATTGTAGTTCAGTGTCAACATTCTGCAAGGAGGGCACTAAACACTTTGTTTTGTTTTGAAAACACTCTCCTTGAGTTGGCCCATTTGGGTCTAAATTAGTTCCCCGGTTCTGCCAACCTCACCTTTAAGAAGTTTTCTTTCTTAAAGCTGAAATTCAAAAGGGGTTTGACGTGAGGGTCGATTCACTGGTTCAAGGGGAAGAAAAAAAATCAGCACTATGCCAGGAAGAGTTTTAAAGCTAAAAAAAAGAACACAGGGCAGCCATTTTTTTAATTCCACACCCTAAGGGGAGGAAGAGTG
Organism: Galeopterus variegatus; assembly: GCF_000696425.1. Classification (NCBI taxonomy): domain Eukaryota; kingdom Metazoa; phylum Chordata; class Mammalia; order Dermoptera; family Cynocephalidae; genus Galeopterus; species Galeopterus variegatus. Next base: position 400,889 of record NW_007726517.1, read on the forward strand.
GGATAAACACTGCATCCCTGAAATCCTAAAAAATCTGAGCTCCAGACTTCATGATTCCTCCCCCGCCTATGAAAGCGTCATCAAAACACTGTAAACATAGGTTTAAAACGCCACTTCCCAACTAACCCCTGTTTTCACTCCCACCTTGTGTGAGGAGGTGAGAAAAGGAGGGTTCTATTCCTGGCTGTTCAAACCACAATGTGTGGTCAAGGGAGACTGTCCCTCTAGAATGGGGTTGTGATAGTGAGGGATTAGAAGCGAGGCTCTCTTTCCTTCTGTATCCAGAATCTTCTCCCCCAAAAGAAGGGAAGCAATAGCACCTTTGGCACAAGAAATGGACACAGAGGGGCAAAAGCTGGTAGGATGAGAGCTAACTATCGTGCCCACCAGCTGTTGCCGTGGCTTCCCTGGCAAATTCTGCCCTGTGACTGGGGGTGCTTGGCAAAGTACCTTCCTAAGCTCAAAGAAGCCAGGGGCAACAGAAAAGAGGCAATGACCCTTCATGTTGACCTGAGCAGAAAAGAGAGAAAAGGATCACCAGTGATGCTTTGAAGGTTTCTATAATCAAGATTCATGTGGACACCAAGCTAGAAGACAGATCTGCATGGTGGGGGCTGCTGAACATCACCTACCTCCTGCAAGCCACTCTCCACATGCAGCCAACGTGCTTGGGCAAAACGCATTGCTCATCGAGTCCCTCAACCTGACATGACATTTACAAACGCTTCCCGCTGCCCTAGGATGACCTAAAATCTTCACATGGGCCATAAGGCCTGAGTGCTCTGGCCCCTTCCTTTCCCCTCGGTTTTGTCTTCTGTCCCTCTTCCCTTCCCACACGGAGCTCCAATCACACTGGGCTTCTTGGGTTTCCTCAAATGTACCAGGTGGACAGAGCCGCTGCTCCTGCAGCTCTTTCCGCCTGGGTTAAAATTGGACGCATTTGAAATGGTAGACCCATAATCTGTGGGGGGCAAATTATATGGCCGGATTGGTTTGGGCAAGTCACAATTTCCTTGACCTTCGCTTCCTTGGATGTAGAGCAGAGACAGAAATAAACAATGACGGCTGCCGACATCACAGAATTAGAGTGAAGAATAATGGAGCAAAGAAATGATTCTCTAAAGGAATAAAATTAGTATCAAGAAATGCTTGGGCCTTGGGGAGATGAACTTATGAATTTAGAACAGGCTGGCAGGTAGTAGAAGCAGTTCAGTTTGGAATTTAATCTAAATGGCCACTATAGGAAGTCTCTCTGGTTAGTGACACAGACAAACTTGTGAGTATATTAGCATGTTTGTGTTTGCGTGTGTGTTACTCTCTGCAATAAACATCAGCTCCCACACCTATCTTAACTGCTCATAAAAATAAAATTCCCTTCTTATTTTATAAATTAAGAAGTCCATGGGGGCCGGCCCGTGGCTCACTCGGGAGAGTGAGGTGCTGATAACACCAAGGACACGGGTTCGGATCCCGTATAGGGATGGCCGGTTCGCTCACTGGCTGAGCGTGGTGCTGACAACACCAAGTCAAGGGTTAAGATCCCCTTACCGGTCATCTTTTAAAAAAAAAAAAAAGAAGTGTGCTGTTTAATTTTTACATATTTGGAACTCTCCTGGATATCCTATTGTTACTGATTTCTAATCAAATTATTTTGTGATCAGAAAACATAACATGTAAGATTTTAATCTTTTGAAATTAATTGAGTCTTTTTTCATGGTCCAGCACATGGTCTATTATGGTGCATTTTCCATACACACTTGAAAAGAATATGTATTCCATAGCTGTTGAGTGTAATGGCATATTGTTGTCAATTAGGATAAGGTGGGTGATGGTGTTGATAAGATTTTCTGTTTTCTTACGATATTTTTGTTTATTATTGTTCTATCAATTACTGAGTGGGTGGTGGTAAATGTCCAACTATCATTGTTTGTCTCCATGAATGTTTTAAAAAGTACCTCTAACTGTGCAAATACCACCACCAATGAGGCCTTCCAAACAAACATGTCTTATTTGTGACAAGCTATTATCCAACCAGCATATAATTAATTTTCTTATTATGGGTAGTGCCTTTTTACATGGAATGTTCTCTTGACACTTTAAAGCAAATAGTCCATCATTACTAATTCATTAAGCATTCACATAGATGCTATTAATCATGATGAGCTAATGCAGTATTAATGGGTAGGTTATTAATCTGCAATTACATGCAGATTTCATAATAAATTCAAGTTTCCCAAGTTTTTTGAGGAGGAAAGCAAAGGAAAATGAAATGAACAAATCTTTCAGAAAACAAATTAAGGGAAAGAAATGTCTCTCCCTGTACCATAAGACCAGACACACAAAATTGTTTTCTTTTTTTATCCTAAGAAATCTTTGTATATACCCAATACAATGATATTTGCAATATATAGCTTTTCATCAAAATAATATGAATGGAAGAAAAACTAAAACATCCACACACCCTGGAAAGGTACTGAATTTCTTCAGTGACAGACTGTGTCCTTAGACGTACTAAAGCACAGCTACTTGATGTGCAGTCATCACCTGAGAACTTGCTAGAACTGCAGATTCTCAGGTCCCTTTTCAGACCTACTGAATCAGAGTCTGCCTTTTACCTAGATTCCCAGGTGGTCCATGTGCACATTGAAGGTTGGGACGTGCTATACAAAAGTACAGCTTTGTAGCTGCAAATTGGATTGAGTAGAAGGAAATGGGGAGTATTGCTTATACACCAGTGTTCACTAAGCCAAGGGACAACGAGGTGGGAGCATCACGGAAGTCTCAGTTAAATTGTTTTAAAACACACAGCATGGTGGATGTGACAAGCAGCTGGGGAGCCTGGATTATCAGAAATATCATTTACATACTATATTATAAGATGGTTTGTAAATATCATTACATACCATATTGTAAGTCAATTGTAAGATGTACTTTCTTTTTTTTTTTTTACATCTTATCTTAACATCTCTGAAATCCATCTTAAAACTGTCTCCAAGCACTATCATGATGAAGTGGCCATTGCTTGCCCATGCATGAACTTGATCGTAGCCATTCTTAGAGTCGGCACTGCAAATGATTTGGGTGCATGGCTGCTAACCTGACACCTAAAATGCCTTTAGAAAGATTTCACCAGGACTTGACAATGAAATGAAAACTTATTGCATATCCAAAAAACCATCTTGGAGAAAATCCCTGAGACAATTGGGGAATACTTAAAAAATGTTGCATCGCTTCTGTTCTTGATGAGGATGATCTTTTGGGGGAAAACAAAAGCCTTCCTGAGTCAAAAATCAAAAAAATTTTGTGAAGAAGTTTTAGGAATACCTTACCCAACCTTTTTTACTTCCACTCTCCCTTTTGTTGGATGCAAAAGAATAATATACGATAAAAATTAATGTCTAAGTAAGGCTAATAGAACTTCAATGAACACAAAATAAAAACTCTAAGTGATAAGAAACAATTTGTAATAATATGCTCTTAGCACTTGTAAAATAATGGCTCATCTTACAGTTGATTTGATGAAATACAGTTTTAATTTTGTTAATGCTATGGAAGACTCTGCAGTGTTTATGTGTTCTCTGGCTTAATTTTAAGTCAAATAAATATAACTAACAAAACTGCATATAACCAAAGAGCTGCCACTTCAGAACACCCAGTATTTTTCATTCTGGGAAGTAATAAATATGTCAGGAACACTGAAGCTGTGTTTGAATTTAAATAAGCCAATATAAAAATTATTCCAGTGACTCTAAAAGTATTTTAAGGACAACTGAACCTCTGGGTGAGATGCAATGTTTTAATTCCTGAATATTGAGTTTCCCATCCAGGTCTCAGAGGCAGAAATAGAAGCTTGGCCAAGTGGGAAGGCGGGCGTGAGGCCTCTGGCGAGAGCAGTTTCACGAACATCCTGAGACCCAGTGAGCTGTGCAGCTTTCAGACCTCAGCCCAACCACAATTGCCTCCTTTCCTCACCCAGCACCTCCCACGCAGTCCCCACTCGACTGTTTCATTCTGGCAACGCCTGCAGCTTTCAAACCCCAGCTTCCTCTTCTCCACCGCTCAGAGGTTCCAGACAGACACCAACACCTTTGACCTCAACTAAAAGAACAAAATTGTGTGTCTTCATTTTCTTTCACTGGTGTGTATCCAGACCAATGTGCAGGTTGTGGGGTCGGGGGGATGTCTCTCTTCTTTTATTACATTATTCTGGGGACTTGGCAAAAATGTTGGGAAATGTAAATTGAGAGCAATTAATAAATTAGTTAGGGCACTGCTTGACATTCTTTAATGTCAACTAGCAGAGCATACTGCCAGAGTGGTTATTTTGAATAGTCCTCAGTTCACAAAACTCACAGAACTTTTTCTGATGGACAATGGCTACAGTTCTCTACTCAATTAGTTTGAGTATTGCCTGGAAAAGGGGGGTGGGGTGTTAAAAGTCCCACAATCCAGGCCACGGCCCAGGCCAATCACATCAGGATCTGTGAGGATGGGCCCCGTACATCTGTGTTTTGTAAGCTCCCAGGGATTCCACTGTGCAACCGGGACTGAGAACCACTGTGCTAGAACTGCCCTGTTCGATATAGAAGCCAGGAGTCACACAGGCCTATTGAGCACGTGAAATGAGGCTGGTCCAAATAGAGATTTCAAAGACTTAGTAGGAAAGAAAAAATGGAAAATGTCCCATGAATAAGTTTTTAACATTGATTACATGTTAAAATAACAATAATTTGGATATGCTGGGTTAGAGAAAATACTTCATTTCAACTGTTACTTCTTTACTTTTATAATGTGGCTACTAGAAAACATAAAATCACGTAAGACTTGCATATGGTACTCACATATTCCTACTGGACAACTCTAGAAGCTACTTTTACAGGCCACTAGCTGTGTATATATGGGTGAATCACTTAACCTCTCTTCTGTGATTTGGATGTCCCCCCAAGCTCATGTTGGGACTTAACCCCCAATATGGCAATAAGGTGGGGCCTTTAAGAGGTGACTGGATCTCGAGGACTGTGCCGTCATGACTGGACTGATGCATTCATGGAGTAGTGGACTGATGGCTTAATGGGTTGTCAAGGGCGTGGTTCTGATGGCTTAATAAGGAGAGCTCTTGTTCATGCCATTCTTGCCATGTGATACCCTGAGTTGCCACAGGACCCTGTAGAGAGTTCTCACCCAGAAGGCCCTCACCAGACGTGCCCCCGGACCCTGGACTTCCCAGCCTCCAAAACTGTAAGAAATAATGTTTTCTTTATTAATTACTCAGTTTCAGGTATTGTTATCAGCAACAGAAAAAGGACTAATACACTCTCTAAGCCTCGGTTTTCACAACTGCATAACAGGGATAACACCACCTTTCTAGTTTTCAGGGATTTTACCAGGTGCTGAAGGTTAAACAACTGCATTCTAATACTGGCTCCACTGCCTATCAGCTGTGTGACCTTGAGCTAGTTACTGTACTACTCAGTGCCTGTTTCCTCATCTGCAAAGTGCAGATAAATCTTATACCTTATAGGCATGCTGGGAGCTCAGCTTAGAAAGTTTAACAAATGATGACTAAGGTTATTATTAAATAAGGTCACCTCTATAATGTGCCTAGCACTGTCATGCCTTTCCCTGTGTGATGTACTCTTCCAAAAAAAATTTTTTTTTAATCTATTAAAGGCTCACTTTAGATTAATGAATAGAAATACCCCCCCACACACACTTAGTAGTAAATTAGGGGAGAAATGGGGGGTTTGCCACATTATAAAGATGCTTGACCCATCCATACTTTTAGTCACGGTTGAAAAGCTCTCAGAACTTGGGGTGAGAGTGCGGCTGAAGCCATCTATTCAGGGAGTTTGGAAACTCAAGGATGAAATTTTCAACTCAGTGGCCATGCATTTTAGCATGCAACCAACTTCTTAATTTTTCTAGTTCCTCCATTTTGCTATTGAACAATTGGGAGTATGGTAAAGGTAAGAGATTTGCCCATCTCTCTAAGACACAGGAAATCTGAGTCATCTGCTTCTGCTGTGAAATCTGGATACCCCTGCAAGCTCTCACAAAAAATACCATACTCTCAGCTCTATTCTTATTCTGGCTTCTGGCAACCAACAGCAGGAACACGTGGATTCTTGGAGAAGCTTCAGGAATTATTATCATCAAAACTCACGTGGGTATGCCTCTGAGTTGTTACCAAAGCCAGCTAGGATTTTTCTTCCCTTTCCAAACAGTCATCATCTTTCGGGAAGTGGTTTTGCGAAAATATGCAACCCTTCCGAACAACTGCAAAGTAAAATACACTTATACACACCAACCATGTAAAACAGGACCTGGGTGTGGGCAGGTGGAGAAGCATCATTGTGGGTGCATACATCCTTCTCAGGATACACATAGCCTGTGTCATTAGTCGTGCCAAAGAACTTATATTTAGTCAAAAGAAACTAAATTTAGTTGACAATCCTCCAAAGTAAAATGTTTCTTTCCTCCTACAACATTCAAGCTAACTCACAGGAAACTTTTCATAACGTGTTGCTATATTTATGCTACACAAATGCCCCCTTGTCTGCTCTCCCCCTCCTTTTTTCAGTCAATATTCCCATGCATAGCATTTTCAGCCTGTTGCTCCACTTCTCAGAAACCTCAGCATTCCCTGCCACAAGTCAAAAATCTCACAAATGGATTTTGATATCTTTCATCTGCTCATCTCACTCCTGTCATCTGTCACCAACAGCCCTGTTCATTCCTTCCTCCAACAAAGCCAAGTTATATTTATTCGGTCTTCTCAGAACTTTGCTCTCAGCACCTCCAGATTTACAGACCTCCCCTCTCCCTACCCTTCCAAGTTCAACTGAGAGTCCCTATCTTCAAGACGGGATGACAAGCTGGCTCTTTCGTACACCATGCATTATGTGCTTATGAATAAACATGCTACTTTGTGTATTACTATTTTCCAATTATTTGCACTGTTTGCAAATATTTTTATACCACGGCAAAAGCTATATCATCTCTAGTTGGGAATGGACCTTTAACTCTTTAATTTCATGATAAGCACGTGGCAACACTTAGTAATTTTGCCTATAAATATATTTATTCCATGACATAGGCAGTCCCATAAAGCTTGCATTTAATCAGTTCAAGGGTTGGTATTGGCACCAGTCTCTGAAAACAAATCTCCAGCTTCATCTAATATCCTTATAAACACAGATTAACTGCCAGTAATGTTCTCATTACCCAAGGAGTCCAGACAGTGGACTGTTCAAAGAGTTGGGTACAAGTGGACCCATGGGGCTGTGTAATAGCCAACTCCACTCAAAACACCTAAATTAGGATGTACGAAAAGGCTGGACCTAAATAAAACTATACCTTCTTTAGGCATGCTCCAGCAATTCTTATATACACAGGGATTCTTAAACTTTTTTCTGCTACATTCCATGGGCAGTCCGTTAAAACCTACAGACTATTCTCAGAATAATGTTTATAGATGCATAAAATAAGAAACAGAGGTTTACAAAAGAAACCAAATATTCTGAAATGCATTTAACAAGACAGGTTTATATATATATATAATATTCATAATATATATGCTAATTCATTAACTCATTAAATAACAAGACCTAACATTGGGTCTAACAACTACTATAATCTTGAAGTAGTGATGCATGTATGTAACATTTCAAGATACCTACAGCATCTGTAATAAAATAGAAAAACAACCATGATTCCTATCAGTAACAAAGTCACAAGCACTGCTAATATTACTGGGGTTTGTTGTCCATGTTCATGACTAAAGAAAATGCTAAGGTTCCATCAGAAGTTACTCAAAATAAAGGTACATTTTTTCTCATTCAAGTCCCTGAATTCTATCAACAGCCCTCTTGGGATGTGGACCCAGGTTAAGGATTCCCTAGAGATGGGGGAAAGAAAAGAGAGAAGAAAGGGAAATTGGTATTTTTATAAAAGTGAAATCTAGAGGAGATCTAGAGTAGCCTAAATGATACTTTTTCCAATCTTTACCAATTCCCCTTTCCTAGTCTCTCTTTTCCTGTAGAAGTGATTTAAAGATCACATGTCCCCCAACGAATGTGTGGACTGACCAACTGGATTATCAAAACCTTCAAGAGTTTGCAGTAGTGACCAAGGTCTGGCAATAAAAGATGGGAATACACACAAATAACCTAATCTGTTGTTTTCACCTCCAGCTTGCCTCTTTCAGGATCAGCTTCCTTATTTATAGGCATGTTGAGACTCTACAAAAAAAACTAGATCACAATATCTTACTTAAATAGTGCTGTTTAAGTTTTCTTATTAATTAAAGTTGTCATTTTTATTTGGCTAGGGAACTAACATTTCTTAGGCATCTACTATGTGCCAAGTGCTTTTAAAATGTTAAATTAATCCTCGTGAAATTAGCAGCATTAACAAATTCCATTTATTGAACTCTGTACAGAAGACTTTCCATGTATCTCATTCAATTTGTCCAACAGTATTGCCACATAAGAAACTGAGGCTCAGAGAGAAGTGGCCTGCCCACAGTCACACAGCTGATAAGTAGCAGAGTCACATTTTTTTTTTCAGAGCCCAAACTTGAACCCCATCCTGCAAGGTCTTTTTCTCATCTGTAACTTGCACAAGATCTCATCATCACTGCCTATGTCCCTATTCTACCTTCCTGAGGCTCAGAACACAAATTGATAAAGACTGACAATTTCTCTTCTTCCTCCTGTCAGAGGCAAGCTCCAGTTGCATCTCAGAACTCTTCTAGGACAGCGTGCATGGCCCCAGGTATAGGAGAGGGAGGAAAGGAAAAGAAAAAGCCACTTCTCCCACCCAGCCATGCACAGAGAGCACACTTCTTCTCTAAGTATTTACTGAGCACTTCCTACGTGCCAGGCAGTTTACCATCTGCAGTGGTGGGGAGCAGGCATAGGTGAGAACAAGTAAGCGAGTACACAAATAAGATAATTTCAGATGGTTATAAGTGCTACAAAGAATACAAATACAGAGGGACTGGAGATGGGGGTAGGGGACTATTTTTAATAAAAATGTTCTCTGACCCTTCTCTTCTTTGTTTTTTTTTTTGTTTTGTTTTGTTTTGTATTTTTTTTTCACTTGTAAAGGACTTTTATTGAGCTTCTATAGTTTGAAAGCAATAAGCATGCCACACATAAAGAATGACTGTGACCCAGGCATTTTATCACTTTCAAGGCATGCTTGTAAAATGCTCAATAAATGGGGGGGGGGGGGTTTTGTTTTAAGTGAAAATATTTTACTGAACAAAAGAGGTTCCATTTGGGGGCTATTTATATCAGGATTATATTTTAAAATCGCCACATAAGGTTATATGTCTACAAATTCTTCAACGTTCAATCTCTGACCCTTTTCTAGCACTGAAATCCATTTGAGTTTATTCCCAAATAGCTCACCTTTCCAATGGCCTGATTGGGGCTCTAGAGCAGAGCTGTCTGGTAAAAATATTATCCAAACCACATGTGTAATCTTTAATTTTCTTGTAGCTACATTTAAATAAGTAAAAAGAAACAGGTAAGATATGTGTAATAAAATATTTTATTTACCTCAATATATCTTAAGATATCATTTCAACATGTAATCACTAATTATAAGTAAAATCATCAATTTATTGAGATAGCTTACTTTTTTTAAAAAATGAAGTCTTTAAAATTTGGTGTGCGTTTTATACTTACAGCCCATCTCAATTCCAGCTAGCCATATTTCAAGTACTCAAATGCCACATGTGGCTGGGGCTATTTATTGAACAGTACAGCTCTAGGATCTTGGTTCCAACTCCTACTGAAACACTTTGTGATCCGAGGATTGTACTTTCCATGAGGATAGACCAGGGGGGCTTATTAATCTCTGTACTTCTGTATCCCTGTATTTAACACAACATCTCTTGCTGAATGTCAGTAAGGACGTGTAAATTCTAGTTGCTATTAGCAACAGTCTTATGACCAGATTTAGAAAGAAGCATGACACAATCGATGTCAGAGTTGAGAGAAAAAGAAATATCGTCCTTAGTGACATTTTCAGCTGCTGGATCAGCCATTACCGGAAGTCCACATAATTACTAGACTTCACAGTTGTGTGAGCCAGCATATTTCCTTTACTGTGTAATGCAGTATGGGTTGGAGTTTGTTACTTCTGACAAAGAAATTGGTGCCAGGAAAAAAAAATAAATGCTCAGTAAATAATCTTGAGTTCACAGATCAGTTAATGTAATCAAAATGCTGTGCATTTCAATCTATTTCAAATGAGTGCATTTCCCCCAAATTAAATATCATACAACTCAGAATGAATGTAATGAATAGAGCTAGGTTTTATCAAGCATACCCAACTTATTTGCAATATAAACCACTAATGACTGAGGAACTACATTAAAGCTACAGGGAAAGAGATCAGATCTTAAAATCAAATGCTTAGAGCAGGTAAGAGTCAAAAAGTAAGACAAAGGGCCGGCCCGTGGCTCACTCGGGAGAGTGCGGTGCTGATAACACCAAGGACACGGGTTCGGATCCCATATAGGGATGGCCGGTTTGTTCACTGGGTGAGCATGGTGCTGACAACACCAAGTCAAGGGTTAAGATCCCCTTACCAGTCATCTTTTAAAAGAACAAAAAAAAAAAGTAAGACAAGGACATGCATTAGAGGTAGAAAGGGACACAAAGGAAGAAACCCTAAAAGGCTGACCATCAGAACTACCAGAACACAAGCTTTTATACATGGTGGCCATTCTCATGGCCATTTAGCTGTTAAGTTCATTTAGGTGTTTAGAAAGAGAGCATATCTAGAGATACATTCACATTTGTGACAGAGCCCTCAGAAAGAAATTTATTTCTATATTTGAAGTGAATGTTCCCTAACTGGCAAGGGAACCTCCACCCATGCTCAAATAGTGTATGAGAGGAGGAAAAACGTGAACAAAAAAACTTTGAGTAAAATTATTTCATATTCCAAAAGTCTTCAGTACAGACCCAAATATTCACGCAGCACCAATTTGCCTATATAGGACTAATAGTGATGCATACGTAATATGGCAATTTGTTACTTCCTGTGTGGCCCCATGAAAAAGAGCCAACAAAGTCTGAGAAAAATAGGAATCTTCTGAGGGGGTGCACCCAGTTTATATAGTGGACTGACTAAATATTACAGGGGCTGAGTTTTTACTAGGAATAAAAAGCCCACCACAATGGAAGATTGGTCCTTAGCACCTCCCCACACCGCATCCCCAATCAAATGATTTTACCAATCATTTGTTTCAAAGAACTTAAGTCAAGGCTCAATTTGGTACATCATGATGCAACATGCATGGTATAAAGAAATGACACAATTCACTATATCTTCAATAATCAAAACTTCCTAATCACCAAATGACTTTATAGGAACTGAACTGAAGTTTTCCGGTTTCTATTATCTGAAGAAATAATTTGGTTAGAATTATTTATAGAAAAATAACAAGATTCTATGGGTAAGGGGAGGGATATTTAATTATGAGAACCATTTGAACCTCAGCCAGCAGGCATTTGCAAATAAATAACTCATCTATAAATCAAAATCATCTTTATCTGCTCATTAATGCATAGTCCCTACTTCATCTTATTGTTCTGCTAGAGCTGTGTTTAAAAATAAAATTCTGCATTTCTTCACAAAATATTGGCAAAGATGTCTATTCTATAATAGAGATGACCTAGCCCTACCTTGAGTCATCTGTCATCTATTTGACACAAGTGTTCTATCTCATTCATTGCCTTGTGTTTCGTGAGTGTTTATTTGCTAAATTTCCATCTGCTCATTCATAAGCAACATATGCTGTATCGTCTTCATGGTCACATGAAGACAAATTTGGAGGATTTTATAGGACAGGAATTTTAAGACAAACACATGACGACATTCAGCCTTTAAAAAAAAATCTTGCTTCTTGGAGAGAACAAGAAATAATTTTATTTTCCAAGTAGAAATCTGAGTCTTATATACCACTTAAAGAAAAACTTCACAAAGCCAGGTTGCTGACTTCAATAGAGGGCAATTTTTCATCAGCCAGGTCTGTCAAATCCATTTTATTTCACAAATTGGATGGCTGTATCTGTGTGTTCTCTATCAGCCCTAAGAAAATGGTATTCTTTTGATTGGTAGTATTGGGTTTTATTTTTGGATGTTCTTTTTCTCACGAGTGAGGAAAAATATCTTGACAGTATTCAATATATTTGAAAGCACATGATATTTACAAAGGATAAGACCAGAATAAAACTTAAAGCATTTGATAGACATTACTTCATGAACCTTGGAACTATCTGTGAGACAAAACAGAGGAACAAAGGACAAATATTTATTGAGGGCCTGCTCTGTGCCAGAAACTGGACCAGATAATTTATATATGTCACCTCCTTTAGTCCTCACAAAAATCCTATAATATGGGCATGCTTATCTCCATTTTAAAGATAAAAAAAAAAAAACTGAGCTAGGTGAGATCAGTAATTGGCCTAAAATGACACAAAGTGTAAATGAAAGGGAAGTAGGATTCAAATGCAGCTCTTCAGGCTTCAAAACTCATGCTGAGTGGCTTACGATAAGGAAAAAACTGGAAATAACCTAAATGGTAATACAGGCATTGATTAGCTATAGTATATCTATACAAAACAGTTATAACAAATGACGGCATAGATCTACTTCTAGTGACACGAAAAGATGTTCACAACATGTCAAGTAAAAAGAGCAGATTATAAAAATAAAATAGATTATATGATCCCTTTTAAGAGATACATATATAATTTTATATGTATATTTGCATTTAAAAAGTTGTTATCACTGGGTGGTAGGATCTGAAGTACGTTTCTTATTTATTTATGGTCGGTCTACAATGAACTAATATTATCTGGATGGGATGATGAATGGACAGTTGGACAGATAGGTAGGCTGACAGACACATAAATAGACATAGGATATATAAAGAGATATAGATAGAATTTAAAGATCCAGTGTTTAAGAAAAAGAAATGAAGAAGATTGTTGGCATATATGATATTTAAGAAGCTCTATTTATACACTTCAAGAATATCTAATCATCTGTAACGTAGTTGTAGCATTCTGAAAAATCTATAAATATCTTACCCATATCAATATTGATATATTTACAGATATTATATTATTTTCTCATGTAATATCTATATCTATAAATATCTAAAAATGTATAGATACAGATAGAGAATGAGACAGTATCTACATACTTATAAAGAATAAGAAAATTATATGACAGACCAATTGTAGCAAAATAGTAACAATCAGGGAATCTGGGTAGAGGGAGTTCCTTGTGCTATTCGTTCAACTTCTCTAAGTTTGAATTATCTCAAAATAAAACTTTAAAGAACCAATGGATATTTTATATCTCAAACACATAAGTCTGGTATAAGATGGTACTAATTTAAAAAGAGACTCTATTCTACCATTTGCTCTCCTTCTTGACACTTGGAGCAAGAGCCGCATGAGCACTTGTGAATTCGTCCTTTACAGTGCTTGTCACAGAATGGTTTCAGATTTATTCAGTTGTGTCTTTCCCAGAGCATAGAAAAACAAAGAAAGCCTCCCACTTTGTTTCACAAGGCCAGCACAATATTGATAACAGAATTTGACAAATGGCACACAGAAAGCCTTGGACCAATGTGAATTATAAATATGGACACAAATATATGAACCAAAATACTAGCTTATTCAATTATAGCAACATCTTAAAAAAAACAAAAAAAGGAAAGTCTCTCAACACAATAAAAGCCATTTATGACAAGCCCACCACCAGTATCATTCTGAATGGGGAAAAACTGAGGGCCTTTCCCTTAAGAACAGAACAAGACAAGGATGTCCACTCTCACCACTTCAATTTAACATAGTACTGGAGGTACTAGATAGAGCAATCAGGAAAAAGAAATAAAGGGAATCCAGATTGGAAAAGATGAAGTCAAATTTTCCATATTTGCAGGTGACATGATACTATATACAGAAAAACATAAGGACTATCAAAAAACTCCTAGAGCTGATTAATAACTTCAGTAACATAGCAGGATACAAAATAAATGCCCCCAAATCAGTTGCATTTGTATATTCAAATAATGAACTAACAGAAAGAGAAATAAAGTAAGCCCATTTACAATTGTCATGAAAAAAATAAAATACCAAGGGATCAATTTAATCAAGGAAGTGAAAGACATGTATAATGAGAACTACAAACCACTTCTGAAAGAAATTAAAGAAGATAGTAAAAGATAGAAAGATATTCCATGCTCTTGGATTGGAAGAATTAACATTGTGAAAATGTCTATACTACCCAAAGCAATCTACAGATTCAATGCAATCCCCACCAAAATACCAATGTCATTCTTCACAGAAATGGAAAAAACAATCCTAACTTTCCTATGGAAGAACAAAAGACCCCGAATAGCCAAAGTAATCCTGAGCAAAAAAAAAAAAAAGCCAGAGGCATAACACTACCTGACTTCCAATCATAATACAAAGCTATAGTAACCAAAACAGCATGGTACTGGTATAAAAATAGACATTCAGACCAGTGGAGTAGAATTGAGAACCCAGAAATTACCCCTCAAGTTTACAGTTATCTGATATTGGACAAAGGCATCAAAAATCTACATTGGGGAAAAGACTGCCTCTTCAACAAGCGGTGCTGCAAAAACTGGATATCCATATGCAGAAGAATGAATATCCATATGCACCTCTCATCACATACTAAAATCAACTCAAAATGAATTAAAGATTTAAGTATAAGACCTGAAACTGTAACATTACTAAGGGAAAATACAGGTGAAACACTTCAGCAACTAGGTCTGGGCACAGGCTTTATGAACACGAGCCCAAAAGCACGAGCAGTCAAAGAGAAAATAAACAAATGGGACTATATCAAACTAAAAAGTTTCTGCACAGCAAAGGAAACAATCAACGGAGTGAAACGATAACCTACAGAGAGGGAGAAAAGGAGTGAAACGATAACCTACAGAGAGGGAGAAAATTTTTGCTAACTATGAATCTGACAAGGGATTAATATCTATAATATACAAGGAACTCAAGCAATTATACAGTAAAAAAACAAATACCCCAGTTAAAAAATGGGCAAAGGAGTTGAATAGACATTTTTCAAAGGAAGACATACAAATGGCCAAAAGATACATGAAAAAATGCTCAAGATCACTAGTCATAAGGGAAATGGAAATTAAAACTACACTGAGATACCACCTCACTCCAGTTAGACTGGCTATAATCAAAAAGACAGTGAATAACAAATGCTGGTGAGGGTGTGGAGAGAAGGGAACGCGCCTGCACTGTTGGTGGGACAGTAAATTAGTACAACCACTATGGAAAACAGTATGGAGGTTTCTCAAACAACTACAGATACATCTTCCATATGATCCAGCAATCCCACTTCTGGGTATATACCCAAAGGAATGGAAACCATCATGTTGAAGGGATACCTGCACTCCCATGTTTATCACAGCCCTGTTCACAGTAGCCAAGATATGGAACCAACCTAAATGTCCATTGATGGATGAGTGGATAAGGAAACTGATATATATACACTATGGAATACTACTTTGCCATAAAAAAGAATGAAATTCTCCCATTTGCAACAACATGTATGAGCCCAGAGAAACTTATGCTGAATGAAATAAGCAAAGAGCAGAGGGATAAATACCGCATGTGCTCACTCATATGTGGGAGCTAAGAGAGAAAGAAGGAAGGAAAGAAAGACCTCAGTGGTGCATTAGACTTGCAGAAGGAGAGAACATTCCTTGGGCTACAAAGTGGAGTAGGGGGGAAAGGGGGAGGGAGAGGGAGGTTGGGGACAATTGGGTGGGGGACACGGGGTACAAATGCAATTTGTGGTAAAGGGGTATGCCACCAATATAAATCGGGCCATCACATCATGGGCACAAGGGGTGACAATCAGCTTTGTATCTCATGAATATTTATAACCAACATAAATAAATAAACAAATACAGCATTCATAGGTAGGAGTTATTTCAAAATTATAAGTTTAGTTCAGTGTGAGTAAACCTAGAGAAGTTAAAAGAGATACTCCACCTGAATCTCTTGAAAAATGGTAAAAAGGCACTTTTCTCAAGCAACACATTTTGCAAGCTAGAAACAACAGTACACAATAAAGAACAGCTATCAGAAACAAAACATATAGTCATGCAATGATAGTTGCTTAATGATAGGGGTACAGTCTGAGAAATACACCATTTGGCAATTTTGTTGTTGTGGAAATATCATAGAGTGTACTTACACAAAGCCAGATGGTACGGCCTACTACACAGCTAGGCTACATGGTACAGCCTATTGCTCTAACCACCGTCGTATATGCAGTCTGTTATTGAACAAAATGCCATATATATATGGGGCAGATACTGGAGGCATTACCACCCAAGCTAGAAATAAGAAAATCACACCCATCATCATTGCTATTATTCGACACTGTTCTGGAGGCTCTAACCAATATAGTAAAATAGAATTTTTAAAAAAGGAAAAATAAAATTATAATTATTACTTAGCTTTATGATTAAGTATCTAAAAAATCCCAAGGAAGGGAATACTTATTCTATTTTATGGAATAACACGTTGCCTGATTAGAATCACAATAAAGACAAATGTGATCTTTAAATAAAAATAAAATTAAAAACTAAAATAAATAAATAAATGATCCCAAGGAAGCCACCAAAAAGCTACTAACTAATAAGACAGTTCTAATCAGCTCCAATATAGATATAGCAAAGCTAGGGCTGTTAGCTCAGTTGGTTAGAGCACAGCCTTGGTCAAGGGTTCGGATCCCCATACCAGTGTGAGGGGTTGGCAAACTCTTTCCATAAAGGTCAGATAGTAAATATTTTATGCTTTGTGGGCCATACAGCCTCTGCAGCAACTATTAAAGTCTGCCATTATAGTGCAAAAGGAGCCACTGACTACACATGAATGAATGAATGCAGCTGTGTTGCAACAAATCTTTATTTACAAAAACAGGCAGTTCACTGGATTCGGCCCACCAGCCATAGTTAGCTGACCCCTAATTTATACCATAAAAAACAGTTAATGGGGAAAAGCTATCATTTAAAGCAGCAAGAAAATATATATAGATCAAGAAATAAACTTTTTAAAGGACAACTTGGCTATAGCCATCAGAAATGAAATTGGGAGTAGTCTTTCAACCCAATAATTCCATTTCTGGGAATTTATTCTAAGGATACATTTAGATAAGGACACAAAGATGTATATACGAGGATGTCTATTACAGTGTTATTTATAATAAGAAAAGTTATCTACTGACATAATCTATGTCTGTGAGGAATGCATAGTTTTTAAAAACAGGTTATAGAGTAGATTGCATAATATCAGCTAATTTTTAATAAATAAAGATATGCATATGAGGGTACACACATGGGCCTGCACATGTAACAAACCTGGAAAGAAATATACCCAATTGCTTATTAGCAGTTATTTCTAGGGGTAGATTTATGGGCAACTTTCTTTCTACTTTTTGCTCTTTTTTATTCTCCCAACAGAACTTGGAAAAACAACTTTTTTGGGGGGAGGGGGGGGCAGCTGCCCACTATAGGAATCGAACCCTGGACCTTGGTGTTATCAGCACCACACGCTCTAACCAACTGAGCTAACCAGCCAATCCTAAAATTTTTCATTTTTAAAAGAAAGCCAACAAACAAAAAATCCCTGTGCTGGACAATTTACTCTCATTTCTATGAATTTTGCAGGAGCCTGTATACAGTTTCCTCCTCAAAAAAACACAGTACTGATTTTAATTTTTACATTAAGACATCCCTGGAAAGTTATTTAAATTATTGTAACTGTTTCACATCCTGAAGATAGAAATATTTTCGTTATAACTAATGTAAAAGGAATATCTATCTGGAAATCTATTTTTCTTATCCTTCAGTGATATTTCTGTGTGCACGATTGTGCATGTGTATGTATGCACGTGTGTGCATACGTCTATATGTTGAGGAAGAAAAGCCAGAGAAGGGAAATAGGAAATGGACAAGAATGGTAGATGAAGGACCAACATGAATTAATATCCTACAGGGAAATAAGTATTCATACACTCATTCCTCAAGGTCTTATTTATGAGAATCTCACTGGTTGGATTAGGAGAAAACCCTGACATTCTTGCAAATTCTCACTCCTAATTTACCAACACTAAGTTTGAGCCCCCTAATAGAAATTATAAAACCCATGTGATTTATATCTAATTGTGAAATTTAAGCACATTCCTCCTTACAATTGTCAATAGGCATCTAGTTAATTATCTTGCCAAGAGTTTTACTTGTTATAAAGTATATATAAATTGATACCTACTTAAGTTTCTTGTACTTAAAATCTTGAGAAAATAGAGATGAGGGAAAAAAAGAAAAATGACAATTCTTACAACTTCTCAGAAAAAATATTACTAAATGCAATTCACATGATATAACCCACAGTTGTCAAAAAGAGAAAAAAAAATGCTATTTTTGCCTTTTCAAAATATTTACCTTATCTGGCTTTAAAATCTTCCTACTTCCCTCCTGAAGTGGCTTTCTCCAATAACTTAGCATAAAAATTAGAACCAATGCAAACACAGCATCCTCCAGTAGTAGGCATTTCCAACTTTGCAGGGGGCGGTATGTGCAAGCACATGTGAGCGTGTATGTATGCACATGTGAGCATGTGTGTGTGAGCCTGTCACTGCTATAGAGGCCATGAGAGACAGTGAGTCTCCCTAGAGCTGACTTGGAAGTTAACAGAAACAATATGCGAACCACAAGGTCATCCAGAGTTCTCAAAAGTGATGTCAAAAGATGATGAGGTGTTAAGTACATTTTGAGAGACGTGAAAAGCCAAGACACAATGAGCGAGAAATAAAGTTTACTCTGAACACAACTGACAAATAAGGATATTGATATAACTTTCATTAACTATTCCTTTGCTCCCAGTCTCAATCAAATGCTGCTTATCCTTCAGCAGTAGAACTTACTATTAACAAATGTGAATGTAATGACCTACATTAGGATTTCGTTAAGATCTGACTGGAATTCCACAAACTTTCAATCTTCCATTTTAAAAATTCTTAGAAATGAATTTAGTATAGTTAAAAAGTGGTTAAGCTTTAATTGGTAGTTTCTATTGTCATTTCAGAATGCCAAGGAAATATGGGCCGGCCCGGTGGCGCACTGCTACAGTGCGCCGCTTGGGAGCACGGCGGCACTCCCGCCAAGGGTTCGGATCCCACATACAGACCGGTTCCCGCTCACTGGCTGAGCGAGGTGTGGGAGCAACACCGAGGGTTGCGATCCCGTGGCCGGACACGAAAAAAGACAAAAAAAAAGGAAAAAAAAAAAATCCCCAGAATGCCAAGGAAATACGACCTGTTGGATTTCTGCATTCATGAAGTTAACAACATTTTAGGCATTACATCTTCTAATTTTAATTTTTTTTCTGATATTGGAAGATAATGTGTACACTATGTTTAGTAGTGGAAAATGCTGTTTATTTGTCTCTATGCCTAACTGATCAACCATTCTAATAATGTTATCTAAAATTCAAAACAAAAAAGTGAGCAGTCCTGCTAAATCCCAAACATTTTTTCTTGTCAAATAAACATTTTTCTCTGTAAAGTACATCACCAAACCCCAATAGAAACTTACCCTTCAACTTGAGGTCAACATTATGTCTCAGCCAAGGATAAACCCCATAGCTTGGCATATCTTCAGGAATTGGATTATTGTTTATCCAGCCATCACAAGCAAACCGGAAGAAATTATCACAAGGATCCACAGACAGATTTACTTTACTCAAGATTGCAGCAGCTATTTAAAAAGAAAATCATAGGATTAATGACAAGCACTGAAGGTTGTGTCCTGTTCTTTTCCAAATTAAACAACAATTTTATATCAACCAGTTCCCAGGCCTTGGCTTTTACATTTGCCCTCAAGTGACTCTGAACAAACTTCACTATATGGAATGACTGCATTCAGAGTGAGTGGGTAAAAGTTTGCTGGTATTATTGGTATTGGTTTTTGCAGAACCGTCCCCAACATCTGTGGAGCATGGGACAAGAATACAAATGTAGTGTGGTAGATTGTTCACAAATATAAGTGTGGCTCTTTCTTCCATCCCACTCACCCTTCTGCAAAGCGACTTTGCTACTCTTCCCATCAAACAGTAGGGTCTATTTCCCCTCCCTTGAATCTGGTCTGGCTTTGTCACTTGCTTTGACCCATAGAAATGGCAGAAGTGAATTTCAAAGCTAAGCCTTTTTGTGAGTTTCAAAGCTAAGCCTTAAGAGGCCTTGCACCTTCCACGTTAACTCCCTTCAAATGGAGCCCCAAGACTGCTCTTTGAAGAAGCCTCCTGGAGGACGAGAGGCCACATGGAGAAGAACCAAGCCAGCACCAACTGCCAGACGTGGGACTGAGGCCATCATGGACAGTCTAGCCAAGGTGACCCTCCAGCTAAATGCAGCTGCATGAATGAGCCTCGGCAATATCAGCTGAGAAACTGTCCGCCAAACCCACAGAAGCATGAAAAATATTAAATCATTCTTGTTTCAGGCCTCTAAGGTTTGGGTTGGTTTGTTTCACAGCAAAGGCTAACAGAAACAGAAGCCAACACGTCATCTATCTAAATATTTAAAAGATATAAAAAGATATATTTACAATATACCTTCATAAAGACTTAGAAGGCCAAGTTTGGATTCTAGAGCCCTTTGACAGCTTTCAGAGCAATGAAACCCTGAAAGAGATGCACACAGGCCCTGGAAGGAAGCTTGGGGCCATCTGGTAGGAAATTCTGGGATGTAGAAGGAGAGGGCTGCCAACATGCCCCACAGACTCCTTGACTGAGAGGCACGGCCCAAGGAGGTGTTCTAAAGAGGGATGTTCTAAAAGAGGGGCCCAGGTCTAAGGGCAGAACTGACTACTTGTGTAAGTTAACAGAAAGACACAACAGACTGATCTATCATTGATTTACTCTTCCATAAGCCCACATGCAATTACATATAGAAGACATTCCACAGGTAGGAAATTTGTGCTTAAATATGCATCCATGAGCTTTAAAAGAAAATCTTTCATTACAAAACGAGAAGGTTCCAAAATTCCTAATATTGAACTCCAACTCTCTTCCAACTGCCATACAATTGCTGGCTACTACTCTAGCACAAAGATATGCACCAACTGATTAAAAAAAAAAAAGCAGCCAGTATTTTAATGACATTGGAAAGATGACATTCTGGGCAAGTTTCATACTTTAATTAATGCCAGAATACATTTCTGTTTGAAGTATTGAAAACCCAATGAATTTTCAGCTAAATATGAATGAATTGCCCCCAAAAAGTAAAATCTGCATAAATTTAGATATGCATCTTACAGTATGGTTACATGTATGGTTCCTCCAGGTTTAAAAATAAGGTTAGATATTCTCTAGCCCAGACTTTCTATGAAAATTTCAAACAGCTTTTTGTCCTCAATGAAGTAATATACAATGTACATCCTAATTTCTATAGGACTTCAAAATCCCCACCATTTTCAAGCCTCCCCCTCAAAAAAACTAGCAAAAAATTGGTTTAGAAGTTTGATAAATTCCAAATTGGCTGAATATTTTTGTTTTTCAGAATGAATTCAGTTGCCTCTAATTACATTTTTACTTAATGCTACTATTTTATCACTAATATGCAAATATGCTCATAAGCTAGGATGTACAAAATCTTCTTTTCAGTTTGTATTTCTAGTTACTTGGTCTGTGCAGCCACGGAATGAATCTGCTATGTGACACCTCAGGGACATGGATCACACAAATCTCAGCCCCACACAAGATTTACAGTCACACAGGGGAGCCCTCACCAGCATTTTTACTCACATAAGCGCATTGTTTTCTGGCCTCCTTCCCAAACTCCCCCTGCCCCCAATCCTCAAATGTATCCTCGCCATCTCCTCAGTATTCTTGCAGGTACCCAGAGAAACTGCAAGATCAGCTCTGACCTCAGCCCTGATGCAAAAGTGGGGGAATACATCACTCACACTGAATTTGGAAACGATCCCGCTGAGCGAGAAAACCGCAGCTTCAGCC
This sequence comes from Galeopterus variegatus, assembly GCF_000696425.1. Taxonomy (NCBI): domain Eukaryota; kingdom Metazoa; phylum Chordata; class Mammalia; order Dermoptera; family Cynocephalidae; genus Galeopterus; species Galeopterus variegatus. The sequence goes on from NW_007726517.1 coordinate 423,004, forward strand.
TCGCAATTCATCATTCACGATTCACAGCAGGGCACAGGACTGCCTTTCTGCAGGGGAACTGTGACTTCAAATTGCAAGGGATCATAGTTGTCAAGACACCAGAACTCTTTTCCCCCTACTCAGCTCCATGGAGAAAACCCAGAGAGTCTTGTTTTAATGAAAGAAATATGATGATGAAGGAAACCTGTGAAAGCCCAGGCTGGGTACTCACTCAGGTCATAAGTCTGATTGTTACACAGTCTCCAGCTAGTGTTTATGTGGTAGAGGTGGAGGCATCCCCTCCACACCATATACCATCCTGAGTTTTGAGGTTTAATCAGGGCTCAAAGGAGAGGGTAATACAATTTATAATAATAGTAATCACTAACATTGAACATCTCCTCTGTGCCAAGATTTATGCTAAGCCCTTTGCAAGCAAAATAACATCATCACAAACTCTCTTGAGTCAGACCACTTGGATTTGAATGGTAGAAACACCATGAAATAGCTATGTAACCTTAGGAAGGTTACTTAACCTCTCTGTGTCTTAGTTTCCCCGTCTGTAAAATGGGGACAATGATAGCACCCCATAGGACGCCAAAGTATAGATCGTTGAATAACTTGAGAGTATGTTTTTTCCTCAGGGCACCAAAAGAGTGAAGGTAAATGCTAACGCAGAAATTGTGGTTCCTTGTTAGTTTAATTTTTATTGACTCCTATAGTTGTAGAGGCAAAAATAATGCATGAATTTCTCAAGAGTGCTATTAGTTACCAGCTTTCCAAATACAACCCATGACTATCAAAACACTGCCCAAGGTCTGAAATCATTAATAGAACCTTGACAGTGCTCAGCATTGATCTTCACATAAGAAGCATAGACTTTCTTTAGGACATTTTCTCTTTTGTCTTCCCTTAGCCCTGATCCAAATTCATCACTTTCAACCACATACATTAGGATCCACTCAAATTAGAAAAATATAATTTTTTATCCAAGTAAGAATTAATAAATTTAGAATAAAGAATTTTTTTAAACAGCACCCCATAGGATGCCATCCAAATTAAATGAGTAAATAGATGTAAAGTTTTGGGCACATTGCCATGTAAATATGCTTGCCACATAAAATACAGGATACCCAGTGAAATCTGAATTTCAGATAAATAGCCAATTTTTAGAATAAGTATGTACCAAATATTGTGTGACATACTTATAACAACAAAAAAGTGGTCATTACATATCTGCAATTCAGATTTAACTGAGCATCCTGTATATATGTATGTATTTAGCTAAATCTGGGAACTATACATATTAACACCTGCTATTATAATTTCACAAACACTGATCTGAAACTCTCAGGCTAGATATGTTTCAGAGCTCACAGATTTTCAGATTTTGGAAAAGAAACAGTGTGTATAACCACCGATTATATAACACCTCAGCAATGTCTAGAGTGGCCCCCTGAAGCAAGCACATTAATATGTCTATAGGGAAACATGTGCATATTCTCATCAGTGGGATAAATCAAGGCTAAAACAGACTCACATGAGTTAAAATCAGGTTCTCCATCAAAGGAAGTGAGATCAGGTCTGGTCTTGCCAACTGAGTTTGGGGTTAAGGATCCTGTGGACCTGGATTACTACCACCACCATTATTATTTTCTTTTACCCTCACAACTAGTAACATAAGGGCTGAGCCCGTGGCGCACTCGGGAGAGTGCGGCGCTGGGAGCGCAGCAGCACTCCCGCCGCAGGTTCAGATCCTATATAGGGATGGCCAGTGCGCTCACAGCGCTCACTGGTTGAGCATGGTGTGGCCAGTCTCAAAAAGGACCAAAAAAAAAAAAAAAACCAACTAGTAACATAAGTAAAAACTGTTGTTCCCATTTTACAGATGGTGAAACTGAGGCTTAGGATGGTTATGTATTTAGCCAAGGATCACATGGTTTGCGAGTAGCCAGACAGTGATTCAAACCTTATCCACTATCATTAGCATGCCTTTTCCTTGCTTCTTTGTACAGCTCTTATTTTGAAAGAGGGATTAAAATAAGAGGACACAGAGAAGGAAAGGAGAATTATGGAGAGGAGGTATCTCAGAAATGGTTGGAACCTACTCAGAAATGGGCCAGAAGACAATCGAGCACTTCCATCTTCTGAACTATGTGCACCCACGCATGCGTGCCTCCTGTTTCAGGCCCTGGCTTGCCCACAATTCTCCTACAATGTGTACTCAACAGCTGTTTCACAGACCCCTGATCACAGAGGTTCGTGTTACACTAAAGAGTATCCTTGGTGAGCCTTTCACTACAGAAAGAGCAAAATCAGTACTTTTTTTTCAACATTAGAAAACCATTTGCCAATGTGAAAATTAAAAACAGGACAGCAAAGTAAAGCAGAACATACTAGCTGGCAGAAGACAACATCATCAAATGTCAGTCTGTTTCACTTTTGTATTATGATTTGTAATAAATATACAAAACTCATGAAATAAGTGGCCCTCCATACAAAAAGTTGTCTAAACTCAAATTAAAAATTTGAGTTCACAAATTTCAATTTTGCACACCTGCAAGAACCCTACCACAGCAAAAGCAGCAGGTGACATGAAATCTAAAACCTGTCCTCTGACAGTCAACCTGGCCCCTCATCCTATTTCAGAACATCTTTTCTCCACTGGAGAAAATCCCATGTCATTTGCTCAAGCTACGAACAGGAAAGAGCCTGGGAATTCCCAAATCATTCCAGAAGAGATCACCCTTCCAGGGATGATATCAAGAAGCTGAAATGGTTGTGTAGTCACTAGACTCTAGCAGGTCTAGTGTTATGAAAAAAGAACAAAGGACCAGGGCCAAAGAGAGTTGCATGGCATAGCCCCATGGCACCAGGGAAAAAGATGGGGAGGAGCCAGACATGGACTTGAAGCCCAGCTCTGCAGCGAACTCAGGATGTGACCCTGGGCAAGTTATTTAGCCTCTAAAAGCCCACATTTCCTCATCTGTAAGTGGAGCTGGTGATAGCACCAACTTCATGGGGGTCCTTAAGAAGATTTTATGACATGGTGCATGTAGGTCATTTAACACATTGCCTGGTTTAAAAATATATGTATTGATTACTTAAGAATGGGACAAAAAAAGAATTCAAACAACATAATTGTCTAACCCATTACCTTTGTGTAAGCCCTCAGAGTTTATGAGCTCTTTCACCTAAGTCTGTCTCATCTCAATAAATGCCACCACCCAACCACTGCCAAAAATCTAATCACCCTTTGTAGAAAAAGTATAGGAAAATGGTCAGGGCCTCTCAGATGTTCAGAATCTTACCAAGCATTTGATGTAAATATGCACGTGCGCCCAGGTGTTCCTTGGTTATTGTCTAATGTTATTGCGCATGTGTGCCCAGGTGTCCTGGGCTATGGACTTAAGTATAAAGGATAAATAGCTCTAATCTAGGGGGTCCCCCTCCCAGAGGTCCCCCTTCCGGGATGCCCCCCGGGGAGGCCACTACTGCTGCTGGAGGCTGTTGGTGCCAGTGCCCCTGAGGTGTCCTGAGAAGCCGCCACCGCTGCTGCTTCTGCTGCTGTCAGCTGCTACTGCTAAGGACTGAGCTTGTGTCATCTGCCCATGGCTCCTAGGATCTTTCCCAATTACCTAGTGTGCACCTGCATGTGAGGGGTCTAGTGACACAGTCTGTACAATGGGTTTGAAGGGTCTGAACCCTAGCCCATTGCTTTGGCTTTAGTTATGAATAGCCTTAACCATACAATTAGCCTAGCAATGGTTGTAACCCAACACCTGGCATAGTCTGTAGTTTGACACCCTTTATTCTCTACTTTTTCTCACAGCCCATATCTAATCTTTCACCAAGCCACCTATCTTCTAAACTGCCTACATTCTCCCTCTCCATCTCTCGAATTCAAGACAGCATGACTTCTCACCTGGCTTATTGAAATAACCTCCTGCCTGAGCAACCTTCTTCCATTCTTGCTGCCTACGGTCTCTTCTCCACCCAAAAAGATTCTCCCTAATCTTGCTCTCTACAGAGAGATCTTTTTAAATGCTCATAAGATGTAATCTCTCATTCTTAAAACCCTCCAGAGGCTTTTGAGCACACTTGAGAAAAACCCAAACTCACTAGCACCCGAGCCCCCCCTGACCCCAGCGAGCTTCTCCCTTCCTTGAGTCCAACAAGCTCGTTCCTGTATAGGACCCTTGTCCCAGCTGTTCCCCCCACCCGGAATACCCCACCTCAATCTTTACACAGGAGTTCCCTTCTCATCATTCAGGATCAACTTCATGTCCTCAGATTTTTCAATCTAGCCACCCTGTCACTTGCTATCACATTACTCTATTTTAATATCTTCTATATAACATGTACCACTGGCTGATGTTTTGCTTGTGCACTGACTGCCTTGTGTGTTTGTTGATTGTCTTTCTTCCCCTACCTGGTTCATTATATTCCCAAATCCCAACTCAGTGTCTGGCATGAAATAAATATTTGGTGAATTAATTCATTAGTCACTTAAGGCCAAGGGGAAAGTGAAAGGGCTACGTGTTTAACTTGTCCTATGACTTTCCCTTTGGAAAATGCACTTAGTGCCCCTGCTCACTTAAAGAATAGGGGTGGGGGGCTGGAATCTAGGCCCTAACGGATTTATGGGGGAATCTAGTAGCTGTAGCAAGACTTGAGGCAACTTTAAGCACTCATCTTGACTCTGGGGTATCCACTGATACATGGCCTGGTCTCAAGAGAAGTTTGACTTGCAATGCGGAATAGAAGGATCCAAAGGGATCCCAGGTGACGATGGAAGCATGGATTTACAAAGGATCTCTGCTAAAAGGCAGGCAGGTCAGACCCACCGGCCAGAGATACACAAGGTAAATAGGAACCTATAGCCAGCTGAGCCACAGGAAGGTTGACGGTCTCTGCCTGCAGGTCTCAAGAGAGGCCTTTCAGCCTTCCAAGCCGCATCCTCATTTCCTTATAACGATGCTTGGAATACCACACAGCTGTTTCTTGCAAGGAAAAAAAAAACAGGAAACCTAAGCTCCACTATCACACCGGATCTTGAAAGTAAACTTAAAATTTCTTCAGAATTAGCTTTCGTAGTTGGTAAACCTCAAGCAAACAGAATACTAAAAATACCACCTGTTTTCTCTTCCACTCCCCAAGGTACCATAATTATAAGTTGGCACAGGATGGAAAAGTGACTTACCAGCTTCGATGCATTCCGGCTTCAGGCAATACTCCTGTTTAGCTTGGAGACTTAGGAGACCTTGACTCACTGAAAAAACAGACCAGAATAAATGACTGACTTGTAGCAGACCACCATCGGCTAAACCACCGTCAGGCACACATGCAAGACATCTGTTATCAGTTCATCCTTCTCAGTATTGAAGCGGTATTCAAAAATTCACTTGGCTCAGTGTCACCGAACCAGACTCTAGTCACTAGCTAAGTAACCTTGGGGAGACTCTTGATTGCTCTGAAACTCAGTTCTGTCGTATGACAAACTAATGGGTGAGAGGGAACAACTAGGCTGGGCTCCTGAGGGTGTGGTCCTCAGAGCAGCAGCAGCAGCACCTGGGAGCTTGTTAGAGATGCAGATTCTCAGCCCCTCTCCAGACCTTCTGACTCAGAAACTGTAGGGGCGAGCCCAGCCATCTGTGTTTTCACAAGTCCTGCAGGCGATGCTGATGCATGCTCAAGTGTGAGAACCGCTGGGCGAGACGATCTCTGAAGTCTCTTCCATCTCCGCTTATCTGCATTTTAAGTCTCATACTTTCACTCTTTATAACTACATTCCCATCTTAAAGATGGGAAAATTGAAACTTCTAAACTATGTCATTTGGAGCAAATCCAGAGTGAAAGGAGGAAGCTAGCATGTGTGGAATTGAGAGTTCTGGATCTTATCTAAACCATTCATACAGCTATGGCCAACAGTCATTGTCTGCCCGCCCTTTACCCTTAGGCCCAGCCTAGCTACCAGACATATGCAGCTTTGTGGACCAAGATTCAACTACTTCCAAAAAAAACCCTGCACAATCAAAATAGCTTTTCACCAATGGTTTGATTTCCCCATCTGGCTGGTAACATTATCTAAATGGATTTCTGTGGAAGTACAGAAGGGTGCCCTATTTGTAAACTCCAGGTAGCACCTAGGCGTTAGCAGATGTGAGTCTGAAATTTCAAAAATATTTCTGGCAGCCGAGGAAGTTATGGGACGTCATTATTGCTGTTCTCTGTGAGCAGAAACAAGGAACCATTTGGAGACGTGGCTGTGGGGAGATGGATAGTGGGGGGTGAATGGGGACCAAGGCCTTTCATGGCAGGATCAGAAAGCTTGGCAGTATTTCTACTGGAGATGGAAGACCTGTAGATCACCTGCCAGCGTGGCGATTTTCATTATTTATTAACCCCCGTTCTAAGAGAAGCCTGCTTTTTCTTTGCTCTTTTCTCTGCTGCCATCCTTCGAACAACCTTTTTACCTGTGTTACATTATAGATGCAAGAAAACTGCCTACAGAGTATCTCGGGCCTATTTTTAAGAAAAGAAGTTTCTTAGCATAAAGGTGTGTTTTGATTTCTTTAAAAAGCAAAAAAAGTCAGGTGAAAATATACATAGGCAGCACCAAGATTAGTGTGACATATCCCAATACGCCTGAGTGGTGGAACCATGGGGGGAATTTCTCCACTCGGTTTACTTTTATATGTTTAGCAAATGTTCTTTAATGAGCATGTGTTATTAACATTTAAAAAAAAAGAAGCTAATGAAATGGTTAAAGACTTATTCCTTTCACGAAAAATAATTCTTGACCCAAAATCTCTGAGGAAGCAGAACTAAAATCAGATACAAGGGGTCTTCAAAAAGTTCATGGAAAGATTCGTACTATCTTTTAATTCTATTTTTCCACAAACTTTTGAAGTACCCTCGTATCAGACAGTAAGTAGAAGGAAAGTTTTAAATTTAATCAGTAGGGACACAAATATACCCAGACCCTCAAAGAAGAGCATTACATTCATGGGGGTAGGCAAGTGGGGAGGGGGTTATATTTTGAGATCCTGAGAATAAGGATAAACAAGCCCAGATAATGTGAAGATGTAAGTGAATGAAATAGAGACCAAAAAAAATATTTTTAACATAAAAAATTAAAATGTTACTTTTTACTAGTTAGGAGCTTTAAGAAAAACTTAAATAGCACTTTGGTTTCTATTTTTGATTTCTCTATAACTAGTAGAAATGCCCTCAGAATGCAGTGGAGTCCTCCACAGATCAATAGCATGCGAATGACCATAAAGCAAAAATCAGCAAACTGTGGCCCGTGGGCCAAATCCAACCCACTGCCTGCTCCCGTATGGCCCATGAGCTATAAATGGCTTTTACATTTTTTGATGGTTGGAAAAAATCAAAAGAACAATAATATTTCATGACACGTGAAACTATGAAATTCAAATTTCAGTGTCCATAAATCAAATTTTATTGGCACACAGCCATGCCCACTTCTATACATATTGTCTGTGGCTGCTTTGGTGCTACGACAACAGAGACGAGTGGCCGCAACAGAGACCCTATGGCCCACAGAGCCAAACATATTCACCATCTGGCCCTTCACAGAAAAAGTTTGCTGGTCACTGAATCTGAGAAACACACTGTAGGGAGGAAAAGGAAGAAGAAGAAGAAAGGATACTTGAAAATCACCTGGTTATAGGCATATAGTTACACCTGACATTCTAAATTCTAGGGCTCTAGGTTCTCTGAAACCACCCAAGGCCACTGACAATTACTCTTGCTGTAGAAGTACTAAGGTTTAGAAGAGAGATTATCCCAGAGCCTCAATTACAAAGAAGAGGAGGGATGCTAGAAATTGCAGGCATGTGACTGAACTTGGACGGGCAGAAAAATATACAGTAAAGTCAATCAGGAAGCACCTTAGAGAGAAGAGGACCCTAACTAGAATACTGCCATGAATCACATTGCCTGCAGGAGATTTGCAGACAAGGACTTTGTGAGGTACAGAGTGGAGGTGGGTGACAGAGCCTGGGGCACGAGCGGTGAAGAAGGGAAGGGGGAAGGGAGCGAGTCTGAAATAGTGCAGAAATACTTGACAAAAATAAGTATCCCTGAATGTAAACATCCTAAGAGACATGGTCACCTGAAGCAATGCTTCACAAACTTGCATTTGCAAACAAATCCCCTGGGGATCCTGTGAAAATGCAGATTGTGAATCAGGTTTGGGGTGGAGCAATAGCTCCCAGATAATGCCGATGCTGCCAGTCCACGGACCACACTTTGAGTAGTGAAGGTGTAGGGAGGCCAAGCCCTTAATTTGCCCTTATTCTTTAACACCATTAGAGCTCCTCTTAGAGATTCAAGGTGAGAGCCAGGTACTAGACACACAGGAAAGTTCTCTTTTCTATTTTATGCAGGCCTCCTTATCCATAATAGCATTGCCTGGCTTCATGAATTTTACTTTGCTCTACAAACCTTAGTACTGTTACCAAAGAATCGTTTTCTCTTAAAGAACAAAGATGTGCTGCCACGAGGAATCTTCCAACTAATATGCCATGTCCTCAGAATGTAATCATATGAGTGGAGTTTTGAAAAAGTTTCAAGCCGTGGTAACATCATTAAAAAGAATACCTATTTTACACAAACAATAATCATTTGGATTTTTAAGTTTCAGAGTGTTTGCAAAACCTAACCTTGTAGTCACTGCCCACATAGTATATAGTCCTTTGGCCTGCCCATACAATTTCTCCTCCAGTTTTGAGTTTCAGAAGAGAACACTTGTCTAAACCCCACGTGCTGAGAAATCTCGCAACAGTTTTCAAGAGTCACAAATTCACTTGCAGGAGTAGGGGGTTTAGCTTTACCACAAAGCAATAAGCCCAACTAATTTCCTAAATCTTCAGCCACAGAAACCATGGAGAGATGGTTTGCTCATTTTAGCAGAGTTTTCAACCACACAACGCTAACTCTTTTTAAGTTTAATTACTGGTTTTCCCCTGCCAAAGTAAACATGGCCTCCTGCATCCTGTATGTGCCAAGGAATGTTTCCAGGCTTGCTACATTTCAAAATGCACCTAGAATCTCCTTAGGAAAGGGCTTGTTCCTAGGTAACTTTCAAGCTAACGAAATATAGGTTGTATGAGAAAAATAAGAAAGTAATAGTCAAGTGTTCAGAAAGCCTTAAACTTTAGACCATTCTTCTTTTTCCAAGATATTTGATTCTTTTTCATAGGAATACACTTTACCATCATATGTACTCTCCGGGTACATCATTCTCACCAAGAGTCATTAAAATAATTCAATCACATTACCTTTCAGATCTTGGGAGGAAATCTCTGTTTTCCCTCATATTAATTTTTAAGTCTAATAGAAAGGCAGGGTTAAAATTACATCTCATCAGAGTCACTGGCTTAGAAAGGAATTGAAGAATACCATTAAAGGTACATTTTAAAGGACTGAGTGAATTTTGTGAATTAACTTTCATGATTTGCTCTGGCAAACATTAACAAAAATCTAATGGAAGGAAATTCCAGCATGGTTTTGATCACAAGGTAAAATCCTTCTTCACAAAATAAAGTACCTGACTATGAATTCATAAATACTCATTTTGCTAAATGTAATACATAATTTTTCTTTTTTTTTTTTTTTTTTTTTTTCTAGTGCAACCCAATCCTCCAGCCACTGGAAGCCACTTTAAACCCACTTTGCCTTCTGGACTATACATTTGGTACTTGGGTATATTTATTTAGCCTCCTAAAGAAAAGCCTTTTCTTTCATGTGCATATTTGATAGAAACTAAGGATGACACAAGCAAACAGCCATACACCTGCATGAGGACGCAGTCTGCTAGAATAAAGCACGAGGGAACCTCTCGGCACATGCCCAGGTCCCCCGGCCTCCAGCCTCCAGGGCTCCACTTACCCAGAAAGAGGACTGTGCCCAGCACTAGGGTGCCACCAACAAACACGACCAGGGCAATTCGAGTGACTCTTTTGGCCGTCTTGCCAGTTTCCACGCTGCTCCCTGTTTCTGCTTCCATCAGAAGGGCGGTAGAGAGCACGCGAGAAGAAAGTCACTTTTCGAGGTTTGGTGGCTGGTCTCAAGAGTCTGTCAGGCGTTGACATCCAAGTCTGTCTTGCTCTTCTACTAATAGACAGCTTAAAAATTTCCGTCAGGAAATCTCCCCTCGCCACCCTTTCTCAAATAATTCTTCACAAATGAAATAAAAGAAACCCAAAATATTGGTTGCCTTGGCTTCCCCCCGGACTAGACAAAACAAACAGTGGTTGCTTTATCTTGGTGCTCGCCCTCCGCAAAGTCGCTCTCGACCGATCGCTTGGCAGGCTCCTCTCTCAAGCATTCCGAGTATACATGTTTTACTATGTTGCTGAACAGATGTTTTAGCTATTTAAATGTATAGTCACTTGGGGAGGAAAAACAATGGTCTTTATCAAAACTGGATTCTCGTCAAACTCCCCCAAACCATGATAAGTTGGGTGGCGAAGATTCGCCGGACCTGCTTCGAGATGTCAATTAACCACTTAAGTCTGTGGCAATAATCACTCTGCTTCTCTGAATTGTCTTCACCAAAGATATTCTTTCGGTGTGTGAGTCGCTTTTTAAAGCCTTCTAAGAGTTCCTAGGATATCCTGAAGCATTTTATTTTAGGAACTTTGTGTATGATAGCATGTGCCAAAAATCAGAGTCATAGTCCGGTGGAGTGCAAAGTAGCAATTAGACAACCTACAGAGGATGATGGTTTGGACTGGAGCTTTTTTTAAGGGAGAAGAAAAAGCACTTCTTTGTGGTGCTAAGAATTGTACGAAAGACAGAAAAGTGTACAAATTAAGCTTATTAGCAACCACAAAAGATATGGTAAAAGATTTTTTTCTCTGCAGGTTTTGATGAAAAGTGCATCCGTGTGTTTTGTCCCACAGTCCCACTGGGGCAGCCATTGGTTAGTATGTTTTTGTGTTTACATCAAGCGTCCCTTTCAGCAGATTCCCCAGAATGAATTCAAAGGTGATCAGTTTCAGTGGAAAGACTGATTAATGACTGGGTCTTTGATTTCTTTGATTATGATAATGACTTAAATTATGAAAATCTGCTTTCTTCATGGGTAAGAACAACTGATATTCCAATGCTACTGAAATAATATAGATTTTTTTATCCAGTGATATAGATATATTGATTCACAGCATGATTACTACTTACCTGTTTCTGTTTTGCTGGAGGTCATACAGCAGTGGGAGTGGGCGTGGAGGATTCAGCTACATCTAGAAACCAGTAGAACAATTTTCTCAATGCAAAACTTGTGCACATGGCTTTGGAGGTAACACCAGAGCTCAGCAGGTACTGAAGAGCTCAGTATACCATGACCACACATTCATGGTCCTATATGGTTTGTCTCGGTCAGGCCTTAAGCCCTTAGCATAGGATTACCCCAAGTTTTTGGCCTTATGCCATAAGACATCCTACCTTTCTTTCTGCTCATTTCCTGTTGCCCCAAAGTCAGAAGAGCATAAGCCTTTGTCCAAATTATGACATCATAGTGTATTGTAGCTATTCTGTGCTCATTGGCTGTTGATGTTGTTTTGTTGCTCTTATTCCATGACACATTAGTGCCTCCCATGGAATTCTTCCAAGAGTTTTTGGACTTGACTCCATAATACATCTTAGACTATGAGCTCCATGAGGCCAGGAGCCATGTTTGTCACATTCAATGCTGCAGCCCCAGAATCAACAGTTCCCGGCCCATCACAGTGAAGGGAGAAATAAGAGCAATGAAAATCATCCACCTTCGCCCCAGCCACTTACGTCTTACAAAGCAGCTTCAGGAACCTCAGATACAAGTGTCTGGGGTGTCTTTCAGCCTCCAAATTCCTTCTAAATGCTGAGCTGACAATGATACTTCACATGGGCATAGCACATTCGTTTTAACCTCATGGTACACATATATACTTGATAGCAAAGATATTTTTAACTCTGTTTTAAGAATGAGGACACTGAAACCAAGGAATGGATTTGGATGGAGTGAGAAAACCAGAAATGGAAAGATGGAGAGGTGGCTTCATTGCCATACACTGTGTCTGCATCTTGACAAAGTTTCCTGTACACAGGGGAGAGTACGGTCATCCAAGCTCCACACCAGGGCCCATTTTTTCCCTCTTTCCTTCCTCCTCCAAATCTTATGGCTTTTGGGGTCCTGGCTGACATGGAATGGTGGCTATGGGTTGCCAGCTAGAGTAGCCTTCACCTGCCTTGGACTGGCGATTCCCCCAGCTGAGGGCAATTGGGGCTTCCCCTGAAGTGACCTCTATCCATCACTTACCAACAAATTCATTCCTGAACACTCGACTGCTGAGAGAAAAGCCATTAAACCAAAAACTTCTTCCATTAATTGTAATAGGAAAACTATGACTCATTCCATCTCAAACTAAGATATTCAAACACAGAGAGAAAAATGTATTAATTAAACCATAAAAACAAGTCTATAAAATAATAAACAACTTTTGGGATGTTGAAAATAAATTTAGTTTGTTGGTATAATGTAATGTAATGAAGGTTTCTTTCACTCACCAAAGGATTGGTGAGAGTGGGTGGGATTGATAGAGAAAAGGGTGTGGGTGAATCATTCATTATAAGGTACATTCTCCCTTCTGTGCCATTTTCTGCATTAATTTTTCAACCTTTTGGGAGATGATGATTGTCTTGCACTCAAAATAAACTGCACTTAAAAATAAAGCAGTACAGAAAAAAACGCTTTGGGGCAAAATAAAGTGCAAAATACAGAGAAATAATGAGTGCTCACAAGACTAAAGCAGGGGTCTGCAAACAAGGGCCTGTGGGCCAAATCCAGCCTATTGTCTGTTTTTTTCAATAAAGTTTTATTGGAACAAAGTCACCCCCTTTTGCTCACAGATTATCTATGATTGCTTCCATGTTACAAGAGTTTAAGCAGTTTTGTGATGGAGATATTTTGGCCTATGAAGCTTAGAATATTTACTTTCTGGCCCTTCACAGAAAGTTTCCTGACCCCCTGCACTAAAGATTAGTATAAGATGCCACCTCTTCACCCCAACTACATGGCACACATACACAAAGCAAAACATTCATCCACACTTGACCTGCAACTCAAAATTGTTCCATTTGATATTCTCTGAATAGAAACTGTTGTGTCAGGGAAATCTGTGTATGCGTCTTTGCCTGAAACTGTAATATTGAAACTACAGCATATTATTTAGTGTGTTTGGGAGTGAAAAGTCATTATTCTGGGGAAACAAAATGTTGGGTGTCCAGAAAATTTTTACAACTTCTCCAGAGCCGTGCAAATTAGTTAACTGAAAAGTTACTGCGCAAGGTATGTCTGTTAATACTCTGATCTGCACCCACCCAATTGTTTCAGTTAAGAACATCCAGGACTATCTTGGGCCTTAACTGAACTCAATCAATGACTAGATAAAAGTTTCTTGAGCACTTCTCAGGTGCCTAGCCCTGTGCAAGGCCTTGTGAGGGAAGACCGAGTCATGCTGGAGATTCTGGGCTGGTCAACTGGACTCAGACAAGAAAATCTGTGAAATCCTTGGCAACTTGGCCATGAAACCCTAAAAGATACAGGCCTGGCTTTAAGGACAGTAAGCATCCAGAGAAACAGAAATCCATGAGCAGTAGATACGTTGGAAAGACTTCCAGAAGGCAGACCTGCAAGAAGAGGCAGCTTGAGGGAAGAAAGGAAGGCTTCCAGATGGGCCAAACCCCATCCCAAGATGCGACCTGCCTGGGTCTTTACAGGTCTCCCTGTAGGACTCACAGGTAAAATTATTTATCCTGAGGTAACTGAATCCAGCAACTTGAGCCCAAGCTGTTAACCAGGCGGGATGATGCTGAAGCTGAGTCTGTATGCTAGACAGGAGTGCATCTGGCCGTTATTTGGATGTGCGAGGTCCTCTGTTTCAAGTAGTAAAATCCCATGTGGGTAATAATTTCAGTGAGAAAGAAGGAAATGATTCAAATCCTGAAAAATGGTTTCATCCATCCACTGGAAGGAGGAGGGAAGGAGGAAAGAAGGAAAGGGAGAGAAGAGCTAAATGGTGAAAGCTCGCATCTGGGGGCTGCAGTGGGGCTGCTATTTGTTGGCAGGTTCTTCAGACTACAGAGGTCAAATCCCAGACCTTCCACTAATGAGACACATGACTTACATTATATGTGATCTTTTTAAACATCTCCTTAGGTAGGTGTTCTTATCTCCTTTTTTTTTTTTTGTCTTTTTTCCGTGTCCGGCAACGGATCGCAACCCTCAGTGTTGCCCCCGTACCGGACCGGGGACCCGCAACGGGATCGCAACCCTCGGTGTTGCTCCCGCGCCTCGCTCAGCCAGTGAGCGGGAACCGGTCCGTATGTGGGATCCGAACCCGCGGGCGGGAGCGCCGCCGCGCTTCCCAAGCGGCGCACTATCCAGTGCGCCACCAGGCCGGCCCGTTCTTATCTCCTTTTACAGATAAGGCAACTGAAGTTTGGAGCTATTGAGCGGTTTGCCAAAGGTCACAGAGCTGGGATTTGTGTTAAGGTCAAAATGATTTCAAATTCCAACCTCTTGTCTCTCTACCATGTTACCTGATAAGTTCGCTTTCCAGGTAATTAGTGAAGGTAGCTGTAGCATGTCAAAATGACACTTTAGCAGAGGAAAAGCGATAAACTATGCTTCTTTTAATTCTCTTGTTTAAGAGACTAATTATCAGGTTTTATTTCCTTAACAGGAATCACAGCCATCATTTAATATGGAGAAAAAAATGTTTTCAATGGGGGAACAAAAATAGCAATACACAAAATATCTCCTGATTTGTTACTGTTAGGAACTGAACATCAGGAAGGATAGATAAATCCAAAAGGCTATCTCTTCATGTATTGTCCTTGTTCATTTCTGAGCCTAAGGGGGAATTTTACTTCTTGATTTTCTCATCTCCTTGGCCATACGGCTATTTCTTCTCACTCACTTAATGATGTATTATCATCAGTCCTTACAGCAGTCCTACAATAGAGGAATCTTTTGCCATGTCCTACAGATAAGGGCGCTAAAGCTAGCTGAGGTCCCAAGGTCACGTGATAGGTAAATGACAGAGCCCAGTTGGAACTCAAATCTATCTGGCTCCTGTTTTGAGATGTACTTGGGATTTGTTTTAACCAGGTATGGTAAGATAACAGACATGGAGACAGCCTTTGAAAGAAGAGCTTATTACTCAGTTTCCAAGAGAAGAGGGCACACCATGCCACACAGGGCCACGTGGGGAAGCCCCAGGGCAGTCAGGGGGCAGAAGGAGCAAGGGGAACTGTAAAGCTGGGGCTTAGGGTTCACAAACTCTTCAAGCCCGTTGTACAGACTGGGTCACCAGATCCCCCACATGCCAGGCTGAGTCACAAGACCCCTCACACGCAGGTCCACGCTAGGTAACTGGGAAAGATCCCAGGAGCCATTGGCAGACAACATGAGCTCAGTCCTCAGCAACGGCAGCAGCAGCAGCTTAAAGGTCCAGCAGCTTCCAGGTCCGGCGGCAGCAGCCTCTCAGAGGGTCTCATAGGCACCGGCAGCAACATCCTCCAGCAACAGCAGAAGCCTCCCCGTGGACCCCCTGGGGATTGGGGATGCGTGGATCACAGCCACTCATCCTTCATACTTAAGTCATAACCCCGGACACCTGGGTGCACATGCGCAATTACATTAGTCAATAGCCAAGGAACACCTGGGTGCACGTGCATATTTACATCAAATGCTTGGCAAGATCTGAACATCTGATGGGCCCTGACCATTTTCCTATATTTTCCCAACAGGAGTCCATGGGCAAAGCCTTTATGACGGCTTTCAAGGAAAGGAAGGGACGAGTCAGGGTAAGCAGCTGAGCAGGCCTAGGATCGGGTAGTTTGAATCATTTCAGCAGGCTCTGGTCTATAGAGGTGGTCTCTAGAGCTCTGGTACCTGGCCATGGGGTGATTTAGGGCAGGGGGATAGTGTCTTGGACTGCAGGAGCCTGGTAAAAGGAGGTCAGTGAGGATATGGACTTGAGATTGTTGGGTTTGCATATCAAAGGCATGCTTACAGGCTAGTCACTTATCTCTAGGAATTAGCCAAGCCTGGGAGGGATAGTCCCTCCCTGAGTCTTCAAGGTCCCAAGATGTCAACACATCATAAAATATAAATAAAAAACATGTTTAATACAGCCCCCAAACCCATAATACTCTTTCCAAAGCACTCTATTGCATAATATTTTTTAAATGTGATAACTATTCATCTAACTAGTGCTTACTTGCTGTGTCCTCAAACTAATCAGACCCACCCTGACCCCTCAGACTACTAACCTGTAGAAATCTATATGCCTTTAATTAATACTAGAGAGTAGTTAAAGGATGGTTTACTCAGATGTCTATAAAGGCGAGGCTTAGAGAAGTGGCTTTCAAATTTGAGTGGGCACCAGAATTGCTGGAGGGTTGGTTAAAACACAGATTGCTGGGCTCTATCCCTAGAGTTTCTGATTTAGTAGGTCTGGGATGGGCTGAAATTTGCATTTATAACCAGCTCCCAGGTAGTGCTGATGTTGCTGGTCTGGAGACTACATTTTGAGAACCCCTGAATTAGAGCGGCCATTAAATCTCTTTACAATGTAGTAGAGTAAACTGAAGAACCAACAAAACCAAACATTAAACTTATGTAGTGAAACCAGAGATGACATTCAAAATATTTAACAACCAGTATGGCTTGGCACTGACCAGGGAACTGGGGCCAGTTTCAGTGGCCCCTACTGTGCCAGCACTACCTCTTAGCTGCTGTACCTCAAGGGTGTCAGGAGAGGGGGGCGGTGGATGAGCCTGTAGCCATCCACAGCTGGGATGGAGGTATTTCAAAATTTAACAACAGCTGCAGCCACACTGGTATAAACCAGCTAAATTACAGTCCTGAGTCAACTTTTTTTTTTTTTCTAAAAAGATGACCGGTAAGGGGATCTTAACCCTTGACTTGGTGTTGTCAGCACCACGCTCTCCCAAGTGAGCTAACCGGCCATCCCTATATAGGGATCCGAACCCATGGCCTTGGTGTCATCAACACCACACTCTCCCAAGTGAGCCATGGGCTGGCCCTCTGAGTCAACTTTTAAATGGATTTTTGATGGTGCTTAAAATCCTTCAATGGCTACTGTCAGCTTTTTTAAAAAAATGTCAAAATGCTTCACATGGAGTTCCCGCATGATTGAACCCATGCAATCGTCCAGGCTCACCTGTGGACAGCTCCTTGATTTACACCCTACACACCAGTCATTCCAAAACCCTTCAAGTTCCCAAATGCAGCCTTTGTGTCCTTAGAAAAGATTTCTCTTCTTGCCTAGAAAACCATTTCCTCCAGAAACTCAAATTCACCTTTTAAGACTCAGCTCAGATTCTATCTCTTCAGGAAAATCTTCCCAGACCCCTTTTCTTATCAAGTTCACCGAGCGACCTGTCACGCCATTTAGATTCATTACCATAGTCTCTTTGTAGAAAATTGACCCATTAGACTGCATCTAAGATGAGGACAGGTATTTACCATGTTTCATCAATTTTAAGAGGGACTTTTCATCAAGTTTTAACATCTCCAAAAGTAGGATATACTTCATAACTAGTAATGTGGCATAACTTGACAGCATTTTTCTTTCTTAATGGTACATAGTACTATGGTAGATCTTACAATCACTTGTATCTTAGATTCGATGAAATGGTTTTTTTTCTTCCTTATATCCACATTTCCTTGTGCAACACTGAGCATGTAGGATATGCTTAGGCTCTCAGCCCTATTCTGACCTTCTAGTGTGTTCAATATACGGTCGGCAGCTGAAAGTCTACAAACTCCATTTTCCAGGCTCCCTTGCCAACTGAGCTCCTGTTAGACTCTGTCAATGGGAGGCATCAATGGAAGATTAGAAAACTGAAGGGATGAAGAAGCCTGGTTTGGTTGTTGTGACTGTTCCTGGATCTATCTGGAACTCCAGCAGGCCACTGGGGGCTCCTACAATAGTGGGGCAAATGTGACAGCAGCAGGTGACCACATCAGCGGAACTGTGGTCCCTGGAGTCCCACTAGGCAGCAGCAGCCTCAGGGGGAGTATGCTGTGGGCTTCAGGTCACGTTCCTTCCCCTTTTTGCTGCTCCAGCCTTAAGGACAGTAGCAGCCTTTACAGTTACTGAACTCTGGGTAACATCTCCTTTGTTCCTCTGCTCTTCCACTGTCTTTGGAACCAATTCCCCGCAGTAAATACACTCGGTTTGAAATACCGAGAGAGTGGTTTCTGCTTTCCTGCCCGAACACTACCAGCTACAGCTCCCGTCTCTTTCCTTTTCCCGTAACTCCTGGCTGTGCCATTCCTGCTCGTGTGTTTCCATGCTGCCAGGTGGGACAGCGCAATGGTGACAGTGGTTAAGTGCATGGTATCTGGGAGCAAACTCCCTGGGTTGGATTCCCAGCACAGCTACTTACTGCTATGTGACTTTGAGAAAATTGCCTAATCTCTCAGGGTCTCAATTTTGTCATCTGTCAAAGAGAGATAGTAATAGTGTCTACCTTATACAGTTATTATAAGATGAAGTGCTTAAAATGGTGCCTGAATAATAATAATGGTAGGCATTATTATTGATGTGCTTAATACTTCATGTATTTTGTCACCCATAGATATACCTGTAGATGTCTCCTGTTTTGTTTTTTTTTTTTTTTTCTATTTCTTATTCAGGGCTGTCTAAGCCTATGGAAAGTATTCAGTCCATATTCTTTGCAGAAGGGATTGAGGAAGGAAAGAATGAATGGAAGAAGAGAAGAGGAGAGAAGAGGAGGAGGGAAGGGGAGGGGAGGGAGGGGATGTGTCTTTTCAATTAAAAAAAAATCACCTCTTCTCTGGTCCCTTCTCGTGCTCTTCGCTGAAGACCCTGGTGGGCTCCATTCCTAGATGGTTGTGTTCATATTGGTAGTAAGGACAGCCAGGTGTGAGCATACCCCTTCCACATCCTCCAGTCTTTGAGCCACTTCAAGGTTGGGACCACAGTTTGGACATCCTTCTGCCCCTGGGATCTGACAGAGAAGGCACCTAACACTATGGGATGAATACAACTGAAATCCCCATGAGATTACAGAAGTCGGCCTGAAAAGACTAGATTCACAATGTGATTTTTGTAGCCAGGATGAAGAGAAAGTAATAGAGAGGAGTGATAACAGACACTTTTTCTCAAGTTACTGGTCACAGTAAATGACAAGAGGGACATCATTTCCCTCAAGATAGTGGCCACAAGTGCTGTTCACGCCTGCTCTGGCAGGTTGCCATAACAACTTACGATTGGATTCCTTAATGTCAAGTGCTCTGGGCGCACCAAGCCTGGTTTTTATCAAATCAAGAACTTTCTGCTAATAGAATACTCTGGGGAAAAGAAGGAAAAAAAAAAAAAAAAAAAAAAAAAAAAAAAAAAAGGATGGATCGACATAAAAAAAAGGACATCATCTACAAACGGGAAGGAAAGTAAGATAAGATTTTCAAATTTCAACTGATTATTTTCAATTTTGCAATGCATTTGAAAGTTTTGACTCTAAAAGAGCTTGCTTGACATAATATAACATTTGCCATTATTCTTCTAAACACAGCTTAATGAGTACTCACTGTTCATATTTTTTAAAACTATAACACATTTCCTCAAGCCCACCCCTACTTTGTAGGGTCTGAGACAAGAGTGCAAGTGAAGGTCCAGCCACATACCACTTAAAGCTGTAAATCAGCCTACAAACTGTTCAGTCAAATACATTCTATCCTCCTATCTTGAAATATACCTCATACCCACCTAGAAGGCCAGTTTCCAATTCAGAATTCTCAGACTCCATGGAATTCCAGGCAGAACCATGTTGGAGACCTGGCCCCAGCCCTCGGCCCCCCACCTTTCTCTGCTCCCTTCCACCCCAGCAGCAGCACCTTGACCACCACGAGAACCCATGCACAGGCTTCTCTCAGGACGATGGAATGATAAACTTAGAGGAGACCCCCATGAGCCCTGGAAGTGGGCTCTGAGCAAGTTTGGACAGGAAATTTCAAGTCTTGGGGATACAAACTGTTTTAGAAGGGGACATAGGTACACCCCCTTGGAACTGCAGACTCTTCACCCCAATGGTGAGGGGCGTAGCCCGAAGAGAGCTAGAGTGGAGCCCTCATGAAGCCAAGACCCAGGGCAGGGACCCTCTTGCCAAGGGCTGAGGGCAAAACTGTAGCCCCTACCACATAGCTTAATAAATCTTTTCCCATCCAACCTACCCAAATAGATTTCAACTACAAGAATCTGCTTTTAAGCAGAGAAATATAGATCTCAGGTGTGAGACGAGCTGCCCAGTGCAACTGAATGAAGGCCTTGACAGCTAAAGCAAAAAGGGAAAGACCTCAGTTATGGGTTCTTAAATAAAGTAATTTATGCAAGTTCATTTGTTTAAGGAGACAATGTTTTGCAACACGTCGAATTCTAAAAATGTTTTATTGTGTTGTTATTATATAAAATACACCAGATGATATATGAATTTCAAAAATGTAATATATTATGCAAACAGAAAAGGTCATTCATCTTCCTAAGGAGGTGATAAATACTACATTACACAATAGACTGCCTCACTGATATTATTAGCCACGAATTCTATTTGGAGTTTACTGCTCATCTCAAAGGCTTACCATTATTTGACTGTAACAACTGCAAATCATGACCACTCAGACGATCGATTCTGTTTAATCACTGATGTTCCTGCAGTGGTGAAAAGACTGTATTATTTTTGTTTGAAACTAGCACACGAAGTCCCATGGTATGGTATAATTAAGAACAACTGTTTACTTTTTCTTAAATTCAACACCCCTCACCCCACCTCAAAAGCTAGACATTAAAGTACTAAATATAATGATCTTGGTAAACCAAATTGCTATGTTCCTGGCAGCCCTTCCCTGCTGCTTCCCTTAAACATTTCTATCTGGATGATGATGAATAAAAAAAGAAAAAACAAAACCTGGAAAATATACAGCTTTCCCTTGACTGTACCTTCCACCTAACCATCAGTTTCCATTTTCCTCACTCACCGTCTCCTTCCTCTGTCTCTTTCTGGCCATTTTAGATTGTGACTTGTATTGTTTCAAATGTCCACGGGGCACACCACACAGGATCATGAGACACCAGCCCACTGTCTCATGTCTGTTAGTTGGTCTCCCCAAGTAGACTGCAGGAACTTCTTGAGGACCTCCAGTCATCTTGGTTCGCTTGGTAGCCATGCCAGGGCCTGACATATAGGAAGTACCCATAATGTTACCGAATAAATAAATGATCTCCTCATAAACTATGTAACATAGACAGTTATTCTGACATAAAGAATATCATAAAATTGAATATCATATAAAAGTGAATATCCCATAAAAGTAAATTAACCCAGTGCATTACCTTTATAAATTTTGGAATCTGAGAATAAGAAAGTTCAGATAGAAGAACCTGGATGATTCCATCCAAATCCCACCAGGTAGGGAATGACAAAGAACTACCAGAACTTAGTGGCAAAGACAAGACTGGCAAGGCATGCCCCTGTGAAATCTTTTTAACATGCACTTTGTTTTAATTACATTTTACAATCATCAGGAGACCAGCTTTGACTATGCTTTGAGAAATGGTGCAACATTGCACTTAATCCAAGGTTATTTTTCAGAGGTGAAATGAACAGACATCAAATTCTGGAAATGCTTAGAAGGGAATTACTCTGAATGAGGCTGGAATAAGTGACTGACACAATATGGCAGCTACTGCCTTCTTTCTCTTCTACTTTCAGCTACCCTCTATTAAATGTGTTTTAATACTGTGCGCTGCCTCTGATCACTTTTAGGAATAGATGGGTTGTAAAATATGAATAAAGACAGAAAACTACATGGATTTCATTGCTTAGCTAAGCACAATTTTGTGGTCATTAAAAACGCAACTAATGTTTCTTTTTTTAAGGTGGTGCATGAGACCTGGCTTAACACATTTACTAGCTTTGGAATTGTTCCCAGGATACAGTTTTGTTTGAGGGGTGGATTTCACATGCTGAAGTTCTCTGTCCACAGACTGAATAATCTTAGGTATAACTATCACATTTGATAAAATATTTTATTCACTGCATCTTCAGTAATTTATCATAATGCAATTGTTTAGCCTATGACAATTGATTGCATATAACTTAGCTGCTAATTTAAATGTCTAAATGTTTAAATTTAAGTTTAAAAACATACAGTGGGCCATCATAAAAAATAATTCCCTCTAGACTGTGATCAACATCTTTTCCCCTTTTTGTGACATCCTAAGATAAAATATTACCCATTAGCATTCTGTAGCCATCTGTATATCTTTTTTAAAGTACGTTTTTGGCATAGCCCCATCAACTATCTCTTTCTCAATGTCCAAAAAAGCTGTTAGACCCAGAGACAGGCCCATGAATAAATAACTTGATATAGGACAACAAATGCATTTCAAATCATTGGGGAATGAATGGATGATTTAATCAAAGGTACTGGGACAAGTGGTGATCACGATGGGAAAGAAATATCACAACTTATAGCACATTGGATACCAAAACAATAACAATGAAATCTTTCCTCACATCCTACACAAAAAGTAAAAATAAAAAAAGGAATACCAGATAAATGAAAGCCCTAATTATAAAAAGGAAAAGTTTAAAATACTGAAAAAAAAATACATATATATATATATCAGGAAAATCAGGCTAGGGAAATGTTTCTAAAAGAAGACACAAACACGAACCAGAAAAGAAACAGACTGACAAATCTGACTACCTCAAAATAAGAACATTTCTGTACATCCATAAATACCATTACAAAATGAAAAGACAAGCTACAGACTGGGAGCAGATACTTGTAACAATATTAACAACAAAGGATTATTATCCTGAAGATTTAAAGAACAGCAGATCAATAAGAAAATAAAAGCCCAATGGCCAACAGGCATTTTTTTCAAAGAGGAATACTACCCAATTAACTTATAAAAATGTGCCCGACCTCATTAGTATTGAGGTAGATAAAAACGTAAACCACAAGAAATGACCATTTCACACTTCCAGACAGGTAAAAATTTAAAAGTCTAACAATGCCAACTACTGGCAATGGAGCAACTTCAATTCTCATCACACTATGATGTTAAGTGTGTAAATTGCTGTACCAATTTGGAAAGCGATTTGGCAACATCTAATTGACTTGAAGCCTGGAGAATCAGACACGTCGGAAGGTACTAGAAGAACTATTTTGTGTTTTTTTAAATGTGTCTACAATGAGGTGCCATCCCTAAAGGAACTGCAAATTTCAAAGCCAGGAGCCAAGCGGTAAGAGGTTAGCAGATAGGAAAAGGACACAATTGTCGGTCACCTCTGATGAATTCTGCCAAGTACCTTTCTAATTTTTGATGGCTTTTATTAGCCCTTCATATGCAGTGACTTCAGTGGCTGGTAGGATGTTTTAAAGGAGCTCTTTGGCACATAACAAAACCCCACGGTAATGTGTTTTCCAACTTCTCCATTGCTTTTTTCTTAGTTACATTATTGTAGCATTCTGATTCTTCCATGAGGATGTTGACATTAGTCTTCCGAATATGGAAGGCCCGTGGATTTAGACCTGGTTAAATGCATTTGTTCCATGAAAGAGAAAGCTCGTCATCTTTTTTAGTTGTTAATTTCTTTCTCCATATATCAGTGCTGAGCTGAAAAATAAATTAGTCATTATTCTTACAGTTATGTTGAATTGCCCACTAAGTCCTTTGCAAGTTACTGGGCCTTCCATAGCCAGACCACCAGACATGTTATCTTTTTGATGATTTACATTTCATATTATGTCTTTGATCATTTGTATTTTCATTTTCTCTTTATTGGGTACTCACCGTGTGCCTACTAAACCCTGGGGATGTGAAGCTTAATAGGGCATGGTCCCTACCCTCCAAGAGCTTACAGAACTTAATATAAATCTAACCTTAACCAATTTTAACATACAAACAGAAGATCACCCAACACTACCTTAAATGAGTCCTTGCAGGACACATCAAGAACATCTAACAACTTTATTGCCCTCATTTAATTATTAATATAATCATTTAACATAGCCAGTTAGCTTGGAGACGTGGATAAATTGGAGGGAAAAAAATGAGCATTTGGGAGAATTAAAATAATAGGTTTTTAAAAATTAAACCAATTCTGTACAGTTGTTCTTGGTGAATGTAAAGACTGAAGAGGGCATGGCTATTAGTATTGTTTCAGATTCCACCGCTTGATTTCTTTTAAAGGCAGCGGTAGCACAAGACAGTAGGCAGTTCAACTGCACTGGCACCGATTCCGATTTTGTGTAACTAATTTTTGAAACCTCATCGCTGCTAATAATAAAAGCTAACATTTGAGCACTTACTTGGTGCAAGGCACCAACCTAAGCATGAATTCTTTCATTTGATCCCCACAACAATCCAGAGGGAGGTGCTGTTACTATCCCTATCTTACAGATGCACCAAGGGCCAAGGGCCAGAGCCAGGAAGTGGCAGAGCCAGGATCTGAAGCCAGTGGTCTGGGTAGAGAGGCTCTGCTCAAAACCACATTTACATTTTACATTCCATAAATAAATAGTCTTTGCAGGAGGCAGCATTACTTGTCATGACTGTGGTGAATACATTCCAACATCGCTAAGTATGTGAGAACCACTACTGACTTTTGCGCCTGGAAATTAAGGAAGATTTTTTTTTTCTTTTTTTTTAGTATGATTCCTTAAGCCAGTCTTGATCCTACTATTATGGAAACGGAATGGACCAAGAAGCAGCCGACACTTGGAGGGTTGGAGAGTCAGGTATTTATTACGCCGGCGGGCCCAGACAAGCTAATGTTTGAAAATCTGGACCCCAAGCTCAGGTCTCACAAAGTTTTTATAAGCAGAATCTCCCAGGGTTTTTACATTTTTTTTTTTTTTCTCAGCATTCACTAGGCTAGCATATGTGGTCTGGGCAGATAAGTGAGCTCGGTTACAGAAGCCAAAAATATAAGCAGTGATTAGAGGCCAGATTAGTGTAACAAGCAAATATTGTTTCAAAGACAAAATATTACTTCAAGGACAAAACAGGCTTATGAGAAAATTATTTTGGCACTTTTCCCAACACTACTACTAAAGGCAAAGAGTGGAGAGAAGGAATGTTACTGAAACCCCAAAGGTCCGTTTGCTCGCCACTCAATAGCCAATATTTGAGAGACACGTGCTGGTGTAAGGAAAGGTGGCCTTTAATCAGGAAGCCGGCAGCCTGGGGAAATGGTGGACTCATGTCTCAAAGACCATCTCCGCTTTTCCCAGACTTGCCAAAGGGTTTTATAGGGACAGGTGGTAGGGGCCTGATTCATGGTGATCTAGGTGGGGAAGTGCAGCATAATCATAAAATTGCAGATAAACTTCAAAGAACTTCTCGGGTGGGAGCTGATCCACGGTGACCATCCTCCATGGAGTCAAGTCATGGATTCAGTTCCTGTTAACCTCAAAGAGATCTAGCTAGTAAGCTAGTAAAGAATGGCCATCTGGTTTAATAATTTCTTCTTTAATTATTCTGTGTACAGTGTGAGCAAAAGTCATTATGTTCTAGCAATCATGTGAAAAAGAGTCATTGTATTCCAATGTCCAGCTGCAAGCTATGTGGTTTGGGTTACAAGAGAAAGGAAACAAAATAAACACTTTTTTTAATTCAGAAGTTTAACAAAATGGAGTCACTTCTGTTCAGCCTGTTACAGGACCACCAATGCCTTTTAACTCTTGGCTTCCATGTCCAAGGAAGGAATACAATTTAGTCTTGTGTTTCAGGTTCCCTAATTGCCTAGAGAATATGTTCACCAAAGGGTGCCTTTCCTAAGGTTCCAGAATAAGGTTTCTTCCAGGAAGCCACAAACTTTGGCATCTCATACCAATGTAGGATGTCTGTGCACTTCACAGGACTGCTTTAACTATGAGGTGCCTATTAGTGCTTTCAGTTATCTCCTTCAAAGATTTTAACATCTCTTTGCTAATAGGAGGTCATCAGTTAAAGCTTTGCTCAAAGTGCAACACGGGGCTATAAGATTCAATCTTGACAGCATTTGTCAGAGTCAAGTTTGACTGCTGCTATTTCTGAGAAAGAAATTTTCCTATTTCCTTAAACGCCATTAATTTTGAATTAGGGGCATTAAGCACTCCTTGGAATTTATGTTAAACTCTAAAGTCATATGTGATAGATTGAGTTCTTTTTCCCAATTCATCACCCCCCTATCATCCATCTCCTTGCCATGGCCTGGTGACTGAGTTTACTTCCCTGTCTCTTGGCCTTGGGCTTGGCCATGCAATGTACTTTGGCCAGTGGGATAGTGACAGACACAGCACAGAGGCTTGACACGTACTTGGATCACTGTGCCTGCCCTTTTGCACACCTGCCTTTCACCATGAGAACATGTCTCAGGTAGCCATGGAGGCTGAGAGCAGACATAGACCCTACACACAGCTCACAGCAGAGCCCAGCCTAGGTCAGCCAAACCCCAGCCAACAATCAAATGGGTGAGAGAGAAATCAACATTTGTCGCTATAAGCTATTGAAATTTCAAGTTTGCTTGTTATGCAGTATTATTGCAGTAATAGTTGACTGATACATAAACCCTCCCCCATCTGCTAATTATTTTGAAGACCATCAGTATTAGTTTCCTGGGGATGCTGTCACAAAGTACCACAAACTGAGCAGCTTAAACGACAGATACATATTGTCTCACAGGCCTGGAGGCTAGAAGTCCTAACTCAAGGTGTTGGCGGGGTTAGCAAATCTCTCCTTTTTATTAGGACGCCTGTCATATCAGGCAAGAGCCCACCCTAAGGACCTGATCTTAACTTATATACGAAAACCCTATTTCCACACAGGGTCATATTCACAGGTACTGGGGGTTAGGAATTCAAAATCTTTTGGGGGAACACAACTCCATCCATAACACCATCCCAGATGTCTTCCTATCTGGGAGGTGAAGGGGTGTGAAATTAGACTGGAAAGGCCTGATGGTTTTTGGATTAATGGGAAATCTAAGAGTTTATCTTTTTATATAGCTGTAGCAGGGCTAAATAAGTATTAGGTTTTGCTGTGTCTTCTAAATGTTCAGTGTTTCATAAAGCACTTGCTGTACATCACCTCCGGCCCTGCCCGTCCCTTAAACTAAAACATGTGCACTGTCTTACAGCCATCACCTTATTAAATCTGGGCTTCCTCTTTGTGCTCCTATTTCCAGCAGCCCTCCTAGTGCCCTGTTGCTTTGGGCTAGTATTTTATGCTTATTTTTCTTTGCTGCTTAAGAAGCTGCCACATGTTCTTTCCTCTCAACAATGCCCTGAATATATCCCAACTGTCTCCTCTGACACCCCTACATAAGGGCTGCAGCAAAAGTGGTCTGTAAGTGCTGCAGAAGCCTGTTTCTAGTACATCAGGGCTGAATCATGTAACCTCTAATCCCTCCCCTTATTATTCTTTGTACTTTCCATAAACCTGCAAAAAACCCAAGATTGTTCCAATTTTACTCTTCACTGAAATAAATAAACTTACCTAAACCCATAAAACCAAAGCACAATCCAGGCTTCAGTAAGTTGCACGTTTAACTGAATGAAGAGTATAATCCCTTATCCTTGTGTTTAGAACCTTCTAGCTATCAGGACAATACCTGCACACTGAACAGCATCTCCATACCTTTTCGGAATCACAGGGAGGACCGGAAAATTCCTGCATTGCTTATTGCTTCAAAGTCCCCACTAAAGGGGTTCTCACAGTGGGTTCTGGGCCTGGCTCCACCCAAGAGCCCCCATCCTGGTTTGTATGTAAACACCTTTCGTGGAAATAGTATGTTTATGAAATCATCAAATCCTTGATTTCTGGACCATTTGACACATAAGAAGTCAAAATGGAAATTGTCTGAGTGTCTGCTTTTGTGACAGTGGCGTGGGCTGCAGGCAGGTGCTGGGTGAGCTCCTATCGGGCATACAGCTATGGGGCCAGGTTCCAGGAACCTCACCTTCCCTGAGGGATCTGAGTGCTGCTTCGCCCTCTGAGGGCCCAAGCCCTGGTCCAGCCTGTCTCGTGGGACCTGTCTGCGGTGTCAGGAGGCCTGCGTCCCCTCATCCTCTGACAGCATAGCCTGCTCAGGAGGCCATGCCATGTCAGCCGTTATGCTGTGTGCCAGACTGACCCAGGGCCCTGTGACATTGACACACCACGTGGTAATGTGTTTTCTAGACACAATTTGATGTAAGGAGATGATTAAATAAAGCACTATCTTGATGGAAAGAAGTCTCCAGTAACAGGCCTTTACCCACCACCGTTTTGTACTTTTTCAAATGCTGGGGGGATCCATGCCTTTTGAGGAGAACTGGGAGCTTAAACTCAAGCCCCAGATTAATGGCTTGTCAAATTGCCTTTTTAATAATATCCATGACAACATTTCTAACCCTTGGAAATCAAACAGGAACTCATTTTAGCAATCACTATGGCAACACCTATTGCTTTTGAGGCAGCGCATAACAATAAGTTGATATTTAAAACATTTAAATTCAGTAACGGTTCATGAAACAACTTTCTGCGTTTTTCTGCAATGCGACCCACCTGACTTGCCAGTGACCAGGACCCTAGCTCAGTACTACTCAAAGTGTGGGCAGGAGACTGGTAGCATCAACAGCCATTGATTACACTGTCAGAAATATGGATTCCTGGGCCCTGCCCCACACCTACCGAATCAGATTCTATATTTTCAACTAGATCCTCAAGGCACTTTTTGAGAAGGACTGCCCTAGTTTTTCTAGTCCTATTTCTAGATAGCAGGACAACTACCATTCCAGCAGAACCTCTTTAAATCCTCAGCCACTTTTTTCATCAAACTAATTGGGTAACTTTCTAATGGGATCTTATTCTCAAATTTGCAACATTACAATATGGGACTCTTTGCCTTAAGTAAAAAGAATCTTAGGACCCCCTCTCGGTCTCCCCTCTTCTGCCACATACGCCACAGAAAGAAAAAATAAATACAACCCATCATGCTCTGCAGTGTCCTATCAGCAGCTCAGGAACGAACAGCTAACAGCAAAGAAACAGTGGAGTCTTTGAAGCAAGATCTTTCTATGGGGCCTTTTGTCTCCAAGCCAGCAGGGCCCACCAGTGACCGCCGCCCCATC
Source organism: Galeopterus variegatus (assembly GCF_000696425.1). NCBI lineage: Eukaryota > Metazoa > Chordata > Mammalia > Dermoptera > Cynocephalidae > Galeopterus > Galeopterus variegatus. The sequence goes on from NW_007726517.1 coordinate 452,213, forward strand.
CTCTTCCTCCTGCTGGCGTCTCCCTTTCTCTGTCTCAGAGCCCTGCTCAGAGACCATCCTGATGTCCTGTGGGAGCCCTCGCAGCTGTGCTTCTTTCTTTGTGTAGCAGATAGGAAGCCTCGAGAACATAACTTAGACACTAGGCCTTCTGCTGCCCCAGGAACATGCCATCTTACCATCACCTATGCTAGGTCCTGAAATTTGCAGCAGCATGCTTCTTTGGATGCTACACAGGTCCGTTAAGCCTTATTCCTGTTAGAAATTTTGTGTCCAAACCTCTTGATCTGATCCCTCAGGCAGATGGGAGACCAACTGTACCAAAAGCATCCTACCTCCTACTTCTGAAATGTTTAATGTTTCACTTGGAAAGAAGTGCAGGGTATTCTCGCCCCTCTGATGTGCGAAGATGCAAACTTCTCCCTTTATCATCACAGGCTGCTTTCCTTCTTGAACAAGCCCAACTCTGGGTAATTTCTTCCGGCCAGCCTGTCTCCTCTATATTTTACTTGCAAAATGCAATTCTAAGAACTCCCTTTCACAGTGCACAGTTGAACTCCCAAGGTTGGAAATATTCACTAAGTGCCTACTACATGCAAGGAGCGTCAAAAGAGAGCAAGGGCCCGCTGGATGGTTTCAGAGCGTACATTCTAGCCGATGCCAACATGTGGGCTGAACCTCTCGCTTCCCCTGCAAGTTAAAAACCTCCAGCTCTTCAGTGGCAGTGGCAAAACCCAAACCCAGGTGTCTGTATTCTTTCCCACCAAGACACACCGTCTCTTCAGATATTAAATGCTGCAACGTATATGGACAACAAACACAGGATGAAAATATTACGACCGAGGAGGAAAGAAAACAAAGTCTGAGTGTGAAGGGACCATGCAATGCACAGGATATGTTAAAAGAAGCTCCCCTCAGCTTTGTTAGGGGACAAATGAAAGCAGACAAAGAATGTCTAGAAAGTAGAAGACATGGAATGTAGCATAGAGCTGTGTGTGACCAAGTCCAAGGAGTGTTTCTGTCCCTCTGCAGTGGGCACAGAGAAGCAGTCTGACACTTAGCGAGAACCTAAGCTACCGCTATAATCATTAACCAAGATGAAAAAGTATTTTAGAACAAAGTCAAGAAAAAAAGATTATACCTAACAGGTAGAGCTAGGATGAGATAACTCTAGGGCCAAAACCAGCGTCTACACACCCAACCCTTGCCTGTCTTCGCTATCCAGGGCTCTCCATCTCTGGGAAACAGGGTGGAGCAACCCTGGAATCCCCTCCTCTGGATATTGGAGGTCTGCAGTCAAATCATACCTAGCTCGTTTAGTCTGCCTCTTTACCCAGGAGAGCCCCCAATTCATTTATTGTTACATTCCTGTGCAAAGTTGCAGAGAGGAGCCTGTGTCCTGATGCTTCATCATAAAGAATTGCTCACCACATGGCTGGTTGCTGCGCACGTAAGTGTCTGCATTAATGAGCCAGCCTGGGCGTCCCCGGGACCCCCGGGTACAGGAGATAAGTATACCTGTCCGGTCACATTCATCATCTCATTTCCCAGGGAAATCACATCCGAAAGTATTCAAATAGCTTTCCAAAAGCACTGAGCTATTTCTTGCCCATGTTCTATTTCTCATTTTTGAAATAATGAGTAAAGCAGAAATCAGTGGACTGACTGCACCAGGTAATTGAGATTTTAAATGGTTCTGGCCGAGGAGAACAAACCTGTCAGTATTGATCTGAGGTTCTAACCGACGGGTGAAGGGACCCACCTGCCCTTCCCCAGCGCCCACTGACCTCACTGAAATTGAGCATTTCCTTTAAGTATAAACATAGGTGACAGATAAGCCATGTTAGCCGAAGCAGTTCCTAGACTCTGTCAACAACAGAAATCAGGTGTGTTCTTACCACATTTCAGTTGCTACGGCTCTTATGCTTATTACTACTTCAAAATTATGGTATTCGACCCACCACTTGACCCAGCTATGTAATGTATGGTGAATAAAGAAGCACAAACATTAAATCATAAATTTTTGAGAAAACAATATAAATTGTTTCCTTGAAATCATATCTATTTTATGTATTTAAAAAAAACGTTTCTGAGAAGGGGCTCACAGGTTTCACCAAGCAGCTGCCAAGAGGCCAAGGCATGAAAAATGTTAAGAACCCCGATGGAAGCTTCCACTTTAGAAACTGAGAATGCTGGAACCTAGGTTCAAATTGGGACTGGCCATGGCACCCTCAGGCACATTTCAAACTTGGACGCTGACCTACCCAGTTAGTTTAGTTATTAACATCTTGGTCACAAAGCCGTTTTAAGACTGAGTAAGATAATGTAAATGAAAGTGGTTTATTAACCAAAACCAGAGAAATGTTAAAGATTACTTTGTTGCTGTCTTTGTACCACAGTGTGATTGAAGGAGGTTAAGTGTTTGTTCAAGGCCACATAGCAGCTCCTAGCTCAGTAACTAGTACCAAAGAATGCTGCCCGCTGGCCTCTAGAAGAATGCTATTCAAGATACTGTTCCAAGATATGGTAAGGCACTTGGGCTGCAATGACAATCAGTACACTGCTGCCTCCTTCACCGAGAAAGTATTGCAATGAAGAAAAGCTCAGCTCAAGTAAACTGCTTAGAAAACAAAGTTGGTTGACGGACCAAATTTTGAGTAGCACTGCTCTAGAGTCAAGTATACTGATGATATATAACACAAAACACAAACACCCAACTCCCCACCCTATGCCAGGAGCCATAGGAACAGAGCGAAGTTGATCTATTGCGAGATAGATGGTAGAGATAAAAACTCCTGTGTCAATAGTTAATGCAAACGAGGAAGTGACTATTCAAAGTGCCCAGGAGTAACGGCATTTATTTGGACATCAGCACTGCTTTAGCTCACTAAAAATAGTCAACCCAGCCTTCCTCTGGCCCAGTTGGATCACCATTAATCAAAATTTTTATATATTCAGTCGCAGTTCCAAGAGAAAGAAGCATTTCAGTTTCTTAATAAATCAATTCTTGATATCTGCTGATGTGTTCAATAGAATTTAAACTAGAGCCCTATTTATAAAAAAAGCAGCTATAGGATCCTACAGTATATTCCATTTTAAATTATAAAGGAGATTATAACACTATAGCCATTAAAGTAAAATAACAGTGCTAGATTTATAACATTTCTTTAAAAAGCAGCAAAAGCAGAGGTGGTTTTTAGTTCTCAGAGTTCAGTTTGCATGCTTTTGTTTTAAAACAGTAATAAAGATGTTCAAAACAATCACACATCATCCTTTTCCAATACAAAGAAATGAGTCCGGACACAATTCACTATTACCCTCCAAAATAAAAACATTTGTTTCCTTCCATTCCTTTCTTCCCCCCCCATACACATCCCTTCTCTCACAAATGTATTTTTCATGGCCTGGCACAATCTGATCCCTTTCATTTGTACCGTTCAGCTCTTAGCAGGACCTGTGTCACCAGACTTATCAGTGGATCTCTTGCCTCAGCCTCAAGCTAGTCTTCAAGTGCGAAGTCATGCTCATATATTAATAGCACCATATCCAGGCATCAGATATATTTGGTTTCTTTGCTAAAATGGAAAAAACCCAATTCTGCTGACCCAAAACAGTGTTCTAACAACAATCTTACACAGTACAGCGTGCCTTTGCAAAGTATTAAAGAGTCTGAGGGAATGGGGAGGATTCATAATGTCCACCAATGTCATTTTAACCTATAGCCTATCTAGTTCCAACATGACTAACTCCTTTTATTCAACCTTATTGTTTCTTCTTCCATGCCAGTCCAATGAAAAGGGGGAAAAAAAGTAGGTATACACCCATTTTAAAGAATATTTATTACATATCATACCATTTGTTCATACCTTGGGAGAATGTTCCGTGTTGACACTAATTCTATCTCAAAACAGATACTGAATATTTCATTTTTAATGTTTTTCTTACTGCAAATTTACCATAAAGGAATTCATTCTATTGATAAAGCATAAGTCTTTTATAAAAATAGAATAACCCAGTAATGTCTAACAATCCAAGTCAATATAAGCTCCCCTGTGAAGTGGATTGTTACCCACAAATACAATACAATTAATTACATGTCCTTCCTTACGAGAGTTTTTAAGTTGCTCTTATTGCCACAGGCCTTTCCACAAACTCTGTCATATACCTGTGCATCCAAGAATCTTCTCAAAAAGTTTTATAGCAGCCATCCAAAATGATCTTTATTTCCACATCTAATACACCAGGGAAAATGGGAATAGAAATAAGCTTTTGATTTTCGCCTTTATGGTCAGGCAAAATCTTTTGCTATCCTCAGGTCAACTTAATAATGAAGAACTGGGGGGCCGGCCCGTGGCTCCCTTACCATTCATCTTTTTTTAAAAAATAATAATAATAATGAAGAACTGGTGAATGTAACAGGTTGTGTATCATTTACCATGGTGGTAAATGAAGTCATTACTACTGTTCAAAAAAGGCCCCAAGGCCTTATAAAGAGATAAATAACACCACAGAGATAAATGACACCAGTGATAGAACAGAACGGAACCCAAAACAGACCAGGAGACACCTTGGTTCTATGGGATCAGAAGTGCCAAGGTGGGGAACTGGGCTGAAATAAAACACAGAACACATGAAATGTCTTTTTTGTAACTTTAATTGAAGCATTGCTAATTCATTTTCTTTAACTGTTTCTTATAAGCACCAAATTTTAATATCTAAGTCAATTTGGGGGGAAAGAAACACCACCAAGAACTTCCCTCTGGAATAAAACAACGATGTTCATTCCTCTAAACATCCAAATTGAAGGTCTACCAAAACCAAAACAGAAATAGCCCACAGAGAAATAAAAAGTAACAAAAATCACATTCTGGGGGGAGGGTCAGTGCATTTAGCATTCTGTGCTGTGCTGTCTAATCATCCTTCAGCTGACTTTCAAAAAAAATAACAGCCTACCTCATCAAAATATACATTTTCCATTCGCTTTTTTAAGTTAAAAATAATTAAAAAAAGAAAACTTTAAGGAATTCACGATGAATTGCCTGACTCATGTTGATGGCATGAACAGCACATGGAGGTCAGGAAGGCTATTTGCAGCACACGTGATTAGGGGACATTCATCTTCATGGTTTCACTTTCTTCCAAACAGTGTAAAATACCCACCTGGACAGGGAATCAAGGAATAAAAGCAGGATGAAAAGCGTCATGGCTTCGGACATAGTGGGAATGAGAATGCAGGCCTTTGGAGGAGGCCACTGTGCAGCTAGGGACGCCACCACCTGGGATGCCTCAAGGACCGAGAGGACAAAAGGCTAAAGGAATGCAAATATTCTCTCCGGCAACACTACTGCTTCCAAGGTCTCATAAAAGCTTTAGGGAATTAGCATGAGAAGGAAAGGAAGGAAGGAAGGAGCGAAGGAGATATGGAGTGGGGGGAAGACAGAGAAGAGGGAGGGAAGAGAGAAGGAAGAAGGGAGGAGGAGGAAGACAGGGAAAAAAGAAACAGGGTGGAGGGAGGAACCAGAAGGCAGAAGCAGCCTATGTTTTATCAACTGATTTCTCAAATCTCTAAACATGCCAATACAGACCTGACTACACAAAAATGCTCCGAAGGGAACCCTGAACGCAGGTGGCCAGTTGGTGAAAGGAGATGTCAAAGCTCTCCACAGGCCACACAAGGACACAGCCACCCAGCAAGCAGAGGACACCCCCACCCCGTACCCCCCACCCCATGGCAGATCTAGGGGCTTCTTGCCTCCTGCCAGCAGGCTGCCTACTCGGCTGGGGCTCTGTCCTGGCTTGCCAGGGCATGAAAACTGCTGTCGCATGCACCTGGACTTGACCACCACAGATAAGGAAGGAGTTGTCCGCAGACTGCTGTCTGCCTTTCTTTCAGAAGGAAATGCTGTACAAATTTCCGAACGCAATGCTCATTTTGGTTTTTCTCCATGTTTTACTTCTTCGGACTAACTTTACTTGGTGGAACTTTGCAGCCCCCAGCATTATTTTGTTCCCGATTTCTACTGTAAATTAGCATCAAGTGTAGGAATTAATATTCAAGTCAGATAATTTTAATGCAAGAGTAGAATGAGTATCTAAAGACATCTTAGACCAGAGCTTGCCAAGCTTTTCAGGCGCACAGGAATCCCCCAGAGGGCTGTAAGACAGGTCACTGGCTCCACCTCCAGCAATGTGATTGGGCAGCAGGTGAGGATGGGGCTTGGGAATGTGCATGTCTAACTAGTTCCCAGGTGATGCTGCAGGTGTGGGAACACCTGTGAGAACCACTGCTCTGGACCAGTGGTGCTTGATTATTAAAAGCACCAGGGAAGCTGTGGCAAGCCATACCCCAGAATCTCTGAGGGTGGGACCCAGAAACCAGTGTTTTGCTTTTTTTTTTTTTTTTTTTTTTTGTGTGTAGATTGTTCTCTCTAACTGATAAGACTTGATACATTGTCCCCAAAGCTTCAAGGCCCAGAATGGCATTTCTAAGAGTTTTTTTTTTTTTTTTTTTTTTTTTTTTTTTAAAAGCCCCAAGGGTGATTCCAATAGCAGCCAAGCTGGAGAACCTAGGCTTTATGTACTACAGAGGTAACTCTGTTTATTATTGGGACTTAAAATGTTAAACTGGCCTAGGATTTACTGGGGTGTTCTGATCTGGCAACACAATGTCATGGTCAAAGGATACAATTCCAAGTATGAAGGGACACAGACGATCTCCTTCGAAAATTCCACAGGACAATACAGGCGCCCAAGCTGTTCTTCATAGAGCGACAGGGCTTCTGTCAAATTGACACAGTTCCCCTAAATCAACGAGAGAAAAGCAAACAATGGAATTCTTGAGTCCTACTGAGGGCTCCACTCACTTAAAGGTCTCTCTAATACAGGAGAACAATTCTAGCTTTAGATAACGGTTCGTCTTTGAAAATGAGATAAGGCTTCTGTACTTTTACAAATTGCATGGAATTCTATTTATAGACTCATTAGCTCATTATCCTTCTACCTCATTTACCAAGCCATTTCAAATTATCAGAGTATAAAGCAATACAAAGCACTGAGACCAATTTCTCATTAGTGACAGTCATTGTATCAACACCATGCGACTGAGCAAAGATTCGTACACATAACCCATTTCAAAGCAAATTCTCAATAATGGTCCCCATTGTGTTGAAAAGGAAGTATCAGAAAAAACAGTGCTTTTGATTTCCAGAATAGTTGAAACTACAACTCTAAGAGTCTAAGATATTGCCACAGAACTATATTCACATCCCATGCTTAGGCAAAATCTGTAATTTATTTTAAGACATAAGAGAACAAAAGTTTATTCAAGATACATATGCTAAGGAATCACCCAGGTGTGCTCCTTATCAAAAACCTGCCCTGGACTTCATTGCTCTAACTTTTCTCTCTTTCCAGTCACCACTTTTTCAGCTTGGCCAGCAACTAGGGGTGGTCAAAGAGATACAGTGACAAGTGACCCACCCCTTCAACTTTTTGTCAGCCTGTAACCTGGATGTGACATTTGGAGCTGCAGCAGCCATTCTGTGACCATGAGGAGGAAAGAAAAAAAAAAGGTAAAGAGTATCAGAGACTGATGTCAAAGACATAGAACTGCTGACTGGATACAGTATCTGCCCAGCTCTGGAGCAATGCTTCTCAATCTTTAATGTGCATATGAATCACAGGCGATCTTGTTAAAATGCAGGTTTTGATTCAGTAGGTCTGGGGTAGGATTTATCATCATTTTGGCACAATTTTACTTCAAGTGCTTTGCATTACAAATTTAGAAAACAAGATGAGTATTTAATACCACCTATTTTCTTTTGACCTCTGAAGTTCTTTACATCCAGAAGACTACTGAATCTATGTGCTGTAAGATGAAAATTATATCTACAAATAAAGACAGCCTATGATGTAAGAACTCCTAAGAACAGCATCTCAAAACCAACCAGCTAGCCAGCCAGTCACGGGCAAGAGGTTAGAACTATTCTGAGAGCTGGCTTTAGTGGTTTTAACTTAGCACATTTGCTCAGCATGATGTCGTCCTTCAGTGCCATCCTGTTTAGTAACCCATCATCTAGGGTCCTGCAGTGGGACTTGGCCAAACTACCCCTAGACAGCATATAATTTGGTTTCAACATCAAGTTCACCATGAGCGCATATAAACACCCCACGTGTAATTTAAGATTCACAAATAGAAAACACTGCCCAGTTGTTTTTAGATCACGAGTGGGGAAGCTACAGAATGGAAATGCCACCAAGGTGCACAGTTAAATCATTTTCTTTACCATCTTAAAATTGACATCATGCTCTCTTTAGAGAGAGTATATGGGAGGCCCCCCTTACAGAGAATGTGGTAAGGAAATAGGAAAGTTTCAATTTGTTCTTTCCCAACATTGTCAAGAAGCAGTTTTAAAAAAGAAAAGAGAAAAAAAGAAGTTCACCACACAGAGAGAGACCTACCCAAGAAAAGTAACGGGATACATTTCCCTTTCCTGTCTACTTAAACAGAACATTATTTATTCTTTTCGTTTTATGAAAGACGTGTGGGAAATGCACAACAAACATCTAATAGCAAAGAATTAAGCACCTACTAAGGATGAGAGGAAGGAATGGGACAAAGGGTGGGGACACACCTAGGGGTGTGCCAATACAGCACCTTTGGTTCTAGAAAGTTCTCCTTGCCCCACATTAGGCATGGATAAGTAACACTTGCTTTTGTACTTTATAAATTTCTGTATTGTTTGCAACAGAAGTAGAAAAAAAGGATACCATGGATGGGTTACTTCCAGAGACAGGCCGGAATTAGGGAGGAATATAGATGCCCCAAGGATACTACTGGTAATGTCCAATTCTCAAGTTAGGTGAAAGGTCAGGGGTTTGCTAGTATTTTGCATCATAACTTACATGAATGTTACATACGTATTTTTATATGTATCAAATAACCTAAAGTTCTCTTAATGGGGGGCAGTGCAGGGGGGAGTCCCAGGACCTGCTTCCTAGTCTCACGAAGGCAAGTCCTCCTTGTTTCAAATTCCACAACACATTCCCCAGCTTCACGGCACTGCTGATAAGGCTGCCTTGAAGCAGCCACAGTGACACTAATGACTTCACAAATTCTCCACTGTGACGCAAGTAGTTTTTGGCAGGAACATTTAAGCTTTTGTAAATCATCACACATTTTCATCCCGTCCCTTAACCTTACTCCATTTCTAAGCTACACACTCAGGCAAGAGAGGTGGACATGACAGGAATCGAGGCTATCTTCTGAGCATGTCACTTAGCAGTTTTAAAAAAATTACACTGTGGCAACTACATCAATAAGTCCTAATCAAACCACCCTGTTTGACTCAACCACTGCTTCTTGAAAGGCCTACACCCACTAAGTCCGTGTGAACCTCACAGCCTAACACATTCAACTACTGAATGTACTGTGGGACCCCCGGGTGTTATAAAATGACATCGCTTTGTGTTTCCAACTATAATCAACGTGGAGGACAAAAAACATGTCATAATACGTCTTTGGAACAATTCCTGGAAACCAGCGCAGCCCTAGACACATAATACTCCATTTTTGGTGAAAGTCAGTTGGCAAAGGCAAGTTATCAAAGCCTGGGTCACTGATAGTTACAAATGGGCTGTGGTGCTACTCTAAGCCAGCATTTCTCTTGGTCTTCCACACTAAGACAACACTTCCTCATAGGAGGCAGTCCACCAGGCAAATATTCAGGACAAAAGAGTCACACTTTCTTCCTAACTCCACCTGTTGTCTACTACAAATGGTCTGGTTTGCAGTGAATCCAGATTTTTTTCACTCTCTTTTGGTTAAAGATCCCAGAGCCTCACATTCTTCTTCGACTTAAGCTGCGTGAGATTTCCTTCTATTTGCAGAAACGTAATAGAAAAAAAAATTCTATAGGTATGCTCTGCTTAAGAAGTGTCCACTCATGAAAAAGACCAACTTGCTGAATCTAGGTTGCTTTTACAAATAAGACAGCTTCGTTCGAGCAGCTTTCACTGTAGACTTCCTACAACGCAGAGGTCAGCAAACTTCCTCCGTAAAGGGCTGGACAGAAAAGATTTTAGGCCTTGCAGATCATACGGTCTCCGCCACAACACTGCAGTTGTAGGGCAAAAGCAGCCACAGACACTATGCAATGGATGAGTGTGGCTGTGTGCCAAGAAAGCCTTATGCAAACAAGGAGGCCAGATGTGGCCCACAGTTTGCAGACCCCTGCTTTAAACAGTTAAGTCTAGAGCATGTTTCAAAAAATCATTTCTAAATATTAGGGGAAAAAACCTATCCATTCATAGACAGTTATTTGCTCTCCTCGAGGCTTCCCAACACTTTGACCAAGTGCAAAGTCCAGGATTAATCACCCCATGCTTGAAGGTCTTGTCCCAGGGGAAAAGGACAGCAGGATGGGCTGGAGCCTGAGTCAAGGTGTCTCTTAGGGTCACTACGTTGTTTTCAGATTATTAAACTCAGATTCCATAAAACGTCAAGGATAGAATATGCTCGCAAGCACCTCCTCACGAGAGTAAAGTTAAGAATGCTACCTGTTCTTGACAATTAAATACACCCACACTTTATATATTAAAAATAAAAAAAGTCTAGGGCCGGCCCATGGCTCACTTGGGAGAATGTGGTGTTGGTAACACCAAGGCCAAGGGTTCGGATCCCTATATAGGGATGGTCACTGGTTTGCTCACTTGGGAGAGTGTGGTGCTGACAACACCAAGTCAAAGGATTAAGATCCCATTACCGGTCATCTTTTAAAAGTAAGTAAGTAAGTAAGTAAGTAAGTAAGTAAAGTAAGTAAGTAAGTAAGTAAGTAAGTAAAGTAAGTAAGTAAGTAAGTAAGTAAGTAAAGTAAGTAAGTAAGTAAGTAAGTAAGTAAAGTAAGTAAGTAAGTAAAGTAAAGTAAGTAAGTAAGTAAATAAATAAATAAATAAAAATTAAGAAGTCAGGAGGGGGAGGGACTTCGCCTGTAAACTCAAAATTTAGAGACCAAAGTGTAATACTACCTAAGTTAAGTGCTTATTTTTTATTTATTAATCAAGAAGTTTTTGTACCAAGTAAAAAGGCTGTATTATTAGTTGCCTTTGCTGTCATTTTCAGAATTTTGCTAAGGATTTTAAGAGGTCGCATATTTTTTTTTAAATATCAAGAAATACAATCTTTAAACCTTTTAAAGTTAAGAATCCCCTAGAGAAAGAGAAAAACACCACAATTTGCTTCCACCTGGTGGCAGGAGCTCATACTACAGCCAAATTTATCAGACGCATGTTGCCGTATTTCCATTTAAGAATCTCCTAAAGGAGAGAAGATGGTGGAAATCACAGTCTCTGTCTCCACCTGGTGGCAGCAGCTTGTACTACAGCCAAATACCAGGGTTGATAAATCAGGATAAATCCACAAGAACTCATTAATTCCCAGTAGGTGACAGGTCAGCTATTTAGAAACTTACTGCTTGAAAGAACATAACCCAATGATGCTGTTCTATCATTAAAAGACACAAATTTTGAGAGTATGCATTCAAATTTCAAAATATAAAATTCTTAAATGACAGTTTTGGGAAGAAAACAGTTCAGTACCCTACCTGTGTAAAATATTTCCCATCCTGTTTCAGTACTTTCATTGAGAGATCAAGAATCAGTCTGAGAAACTCCCATGTGGAATCTGGATGTTAAAAAAAATTAAGTTTTATAAATATGGGTTTGCATGCATCAACAACATCTGAAATCCAATATTCACTCTAATACTAAATGCTATGTTTTGAAAGTCCCCCACAAAACTCATGTTGGAACCCCAGTATGGTATTTGAAAGGTATTTAAGAGGTGACTGGTTAATTGGATTAATCTATTCATGGAGTAATGAATTATCAGAGTAGACTGGGGTTTTATAAGGAGAGCAAGTGAGCATGTTGGTAACTCTTGCCCAGCTCCAGCCCAGTCCTCACCATGTGATATCCTGTGTCACCATGGGATTCTGTAGAGAGTCCCCACCAAGAAGGCGGCCCTCAGCAGATGTGCCCCCGGACTCCGGACTTAGCCTCCAAAACTCTAATAAACAAATCTCTCTTCCTTATATATTAACCCAGTTTCAGGTATTGTTATAAGCATCAGAAAACAGGAAGGGAAGGGAGGGAGGGAGGCAAGGAAGGGAGGGGAGGGAGGGAGAAGTCACAAGCTTAAGATCCAATATTTCAGAGCTTTTTTATGAATGACAATGTATAGTCATATAGCTGACATCACACACGCACACACACACACACACACATACACACACGCACACACATACACACACACATACACACACACACACACAAGGTCAAAATCAAATGTGTATCCACTTAGCACTGTTCTCACAATACCAAATAAAGATTCCACACAAAGACAGTGGTTGAAATCTGAAAGAAAACTGCTTTAAGGAAGGTGAAAAGCGACATCCTGAGAGAAACCACAAGGGTCATAAAGTTGGGACCCGATTCTGTAAAATGAGCAGGAAGTCAAGTTTACAGGAAAAAAACATTAACGCAGGAAACAAACAGCAGTGATGTGGAGCATATGGTTTTAAGAGGGGAACTGCCTCTGTTGTTCCTTAGAATCGTCACCAATTTAAAAAAAAATCACAATTTAAATAAACTATGAAACAATTAATGTCAATGATATGATTATGAGTCATTTTACTTAACGTCTGTTTCAAATGACCAAGTTAACGTGCTTATTTAATGGCGGAACAGGAATGAAAGCCAAATCCAAATCCAAATCCAGTCATCTATCCACATGGGCCTCAGTTGAACCCCCTTCTAAAAATGAGAAAACTTAACTAGACAATCTCTAAGATCCTTTCACCTCATATGGTGCCAAGAGAAACATCGCCATGAACAATATCTTGGTTAAAAAAACACTGAATCTACCTTCTTCCGGAGATGTGGAGATTGGAACAGCTGTCAGATCATTAATCACATAATCAAACTCTCTCCCTTCTTTGGCGTACCTCTTCAGTACTGGAATACAGTCTTCTATGAGAACCTTACAGAGAGAACAGGAAAAAGAGTGAGCCAACACATGTGGATGTAGTTAATCACTAGTAGAGAAGGAGGAAAAATGCAAGCTGGGGCTTAGATTCATAGAACCTGCTCCATAAACAAAAGACTTTCATCCATGTCTGTGACAATGAAAATGAAGATCTTACCACAGATGCTCCGTGACTTATGATGGGGTTACGTCCCAATAAACCCGTCCTAAGTCAAAACTGCATTTAATACACCTAACCTATCAAACATCACAGCTTAGCCTCACCTACCTTAAACGTGCTCAGAGCACTGACATTAGTCTACAGTTGGACAAAATCATCTAACGTAAAGCTTATTTCATAACAAAGTGCTGAGTATCTCACATAATTTATTGATGTTCTACTGAAATGTTACCACTTCCATACCACTGTAAAGTCAAAGAATTTTAAGTTGAACCATATACTAAGTCACGGACAGTCTATACATGCTTCATGTGCCTTCTCATTTCATCTTGCGAACAACTCTACAAGTACTATCATTATCCCATTTTACCAATGGAGAAACAAACTTGAGAGGTTACACGGCTTGCCCAAAGGCACCCAACAAGAAATGGAGCCAAGAAATTCACCAGGAACCATCCGCTGTGGGTTAAATGTGTCTCCCAAAGGTTCACGTGTTGGAGAACTTGATCTCCACAGTAACAGTGTTTAGAGGGTGGGAAATCCTATTACAGTAATTGAAAGGTGGGGCCTTGAAAACTTGACTAGATTGTGAGGACTGTACCCTTGTGAATGGATTAATCCATTGATGGTTTAATGGGTGGTAACGAACACGGTTCTGATGGCCTTAAAAGGAGAGCAAGTGAGCAAGTCAGCTCTCTCTTGCTCTGCCCATCCTCGCCGTTTAACACCCATCCCACCAGCTACAAAAAGGCCTTCACCAGATGTGTTCCCCAGACTTTGAACTTCCCAGCCTCCAAACCGCTAAGGAATAAATTTCATTTCTTATAAACTACCCAATTTCAGGTATTTTGTTATAAGAGAAATGAACTGATACACTATCTGAAGGCCAATTTCAACTCTAAACTATACTGCCTCTCCTAATATCTGTATTTTCTTCCACTTTTAATTTTTCTTTTATACTAAGCAGTGAATGACTTCATTGTTTATCAATTTACTTTTGCGTCTTACCTCTTAAATTATTAACCTACGGTTTTTCATTTGCCCTAACACTTCAAGTACTGCTGATAAAGTCATGTAGTAAATAACAGCTTCTACAATCAGAGTCATTAACGAGTGGAGTACAGCAGTTAAGGGCTGGCATCCTCACACAAATCCTATGTAGTAAATACAGGAAGTAAGTCTGAGGTCTGCCTTTCTTTGAAGTACTGAAGCTATGTGCTGGGCCATATCCTGAACTAGACAGGAGTTATTCACATCTTTTGTTTTCCTAATTACAAAAAACACTCATGTAAAAAAATTTTCACATTATAAGTCAGAAATCAAGTTTGCCACAATTTCCCAAGATAACCTATCCCATATTTTTTCTTATAAATGTTCTTATACGTACCCTCATGGTTATATTTTTTTTAAGAAACTGGATTTTACTGTCCTATTGTTTTATAACTTGTTTCACTTAATGCATCATACAAGTCCAACTATGCAAAGGTGTAGAAGGTACTAACCCCAGCTGCCTTCAATCCACATATTAATCCCATTTGATATACTCATTTTTCCACATGCTCATATATGGACTCTTATGAACACTCACCCACACGTAAACACAAATGTGTGTTCTTTTGTAAAACTTAAACCACACAGCATTCTGAACTTTTTCCCTAACATCTCTCCAGGTAACCATCATTTTTAAAAAATACACCATTTCACTAAAAACCTTCTTGTTCTTGTCATCACCACACCTTGGCCTCTACAAGGACAGCCATAATAAACCTCCTTGTATCGATGCCTTTATGTCTGGGCCCTCAAACACTGGGCTACCATGTTAAAACACATTTTACTTTTCATGGCAATTCATGCCCCAACCAGCAATGCATGCGAGCACCTGTCTCCTGGCATCCTCCCCAGCACGGGCTGGTGGTGCCCCTCTTCTTAACTCTGCCAAGTCCATTGCTGATGTTTTCACGTGAACCTCCTGGGCCACCAACAGGGGTGAACATCTTGTGACATTTTCACAGATTATTTGACTGTCCTCTTCTGAAAAGTACCAGAGCTCATTTTCATTACACCTTTACAAATTGAGCTAACTTCATTTTTAAATTTTAAGTTGTAGGGGCTCTCTGTATTTTTCAAGGAGTTAATTACCTGTCATGTGTTACCAATATTTTTTGTAGTTGTCTTCTGCCTTGGTAATAACAACATAATACCATAAACAGCTCCTGAGTGTTTTTCTTATAAGGCTTCCGAATTCCAAAATTAAATACTCTCAATTTTCCTAAATGTATTAGTTTTTATATCTAGAGCTTAAGCCATGAAATTCATATTTCTATGGTTTCTAGAGTTAGCTAACTTTGTTCTCACACAGATGGATAGCCCATTATGCCCGTCACTTATTAAATCAACTACATCTTTTCCCAAGTGAACTGAAACGCACCTTAGGCCTTATATTAGCAGTATATGTAGAAATACACACTCAGATGTATTCAAGTTCCTGTGACATTCCTCTTATCTATTTGTCTGCTCCTGTGTCATACATTTCCTATCTGATTTCTGTGCCTTACAGTAGACTAATTTCCAAAGTTTTCTTGGCTATTCTTAGATAGCCTGGATATTTAGATATTATTACAAAAGATACTTTTTTACAAATAAACCTTAAAATAGGGCCGGCCCGGTGGCGCACTGCTACAGTGCGCCGCTTGGGAGTGTGCCGGCGCTCCTGCCAAGGGTTCAGATCCCACATACAGACCGGTTCCCGCTCACTGGCTGAGCAAGGTGTGGGCGCAACACCGAGGGTTGCGATCCCATTGCCGGTCCCGGTCCGGTACGGGCGCGACACTGAGGGTTGCGATCTGTTGCCGGACACGAAAAAATAAAAATAAAAATAAACCTTAAAATCAGTTGGTCTAATTCTAAAATCCCCCTTGTGATTCTGATTGGAATTCATTCTAATTGGGAAGAAACAGACATCGTTCTATTAATCCCATCTAAGAAATACAGCATGCCTCTCCACTTATCCAGACTTTATTTGAAGCCTTTCAATAAGATCTTGACTTAATTCATATCGGTCTCATAATACCATTCTCCTTAAATTTATTCCTAGGAATTTAAAACAATTATCATAATTTGAATCCCCCATTTCCATTCAAACTTTTGAGCATTTAGCAGAGAAAAACATTTTTAGTCTGTCTTTATCCAATTACTACCTCAAATAATTTTCTAGAGAAGTTTCCAAGATCTTCTAAGCATTCGTATCATCTGCAAATAATAATCTGATTACTTATACTGTTTTCATCTTCCTACCTTACTATAAAAAACAATGTTGAATAAAGGTAATAATAAGCATCCTCATCTTGTTCCTGGTGTCAACCAAAATTAAGGCTGCCAAGGCAGAAATAATTTTGTAAAGTTTACTGGGAGCCAAATGTGAGGATCGACCTGGGAAACTTGACAGATAAGTGCTCCAAAGTTTATTACAAAGAGCAAAGGCTTTACACACAGAAAAGGCTGAAGAAAGCAGAAGACAAAAAAAGCAGTTTGGTAATTTCAAAGTTACTTTCCTTGAAATGTGGGGACAGGGAGACAGAACAATAGGGAATAACTGATGAGTTAACATCAGGTTACTTCAGGCTATCCTTTTGTGTAAGGCTTAAAGCAGAGGGGACTTCATTATCAAACCTACTGAAGATTTAAACTGGCCTTTTGGGAGATTGGCTGTTATCTTTCTTCTGACTTCTCAGAAGGTCAGACCACAATGTAAGTGTGGAACTTAGCAAGGGTGACTCCATTTTGGTTTTAGTCTGGTCTGCTGGTGCATAGTGCAGCAGCTTACTGCAAAACAATGGCCTCCAAAAATTTTTACTTCACACTAGCTTCAGTGAATGGCATTTGCCATTTACTGTATTTTGTGTTTTGCCATTTACTCTAACTTTACCTTTAAGTTTCTGATAACTGGTTTCTATTATGTTTAGATATGTTTCCCTTCTAATGCAATTTTATTTTATGTAAAGTTTTATTAAGAACGATTAAAAAGGGCCAGCCCGGTGGCGCACTTGGTAGAGTGCGGCGCTTGGGAATGCAGCAGCACTCCCACCGAGGGTTCGGATACCATATAGAGACCGGTCCGCTCACTGGTTGAGCGCGATGCGGGCGCGACACTGAGGGTTGCGATCCCGTTGCCGGTTGCGGTACGGGCACGACACTGAGGGTTGCGATCCCGTTACCAGTCACGAAAAAAGACAAAAAAAAAAAAAAAAAGAACGATTAAAAAACATTCAATAAACATGAGACAAATTTATTGACAGATGTCTTAAAACTCACATCTTACTTTTCTGGACTAAATCCTAGTTGGGTGTAATACAGAATTCTTTAAATAAGTTACTAGATTTAACTTAGTATCTTACTTGGAAATTTTGTACTTACATAAAAAGCACAATATTTAGCTTACTTTGTGAACTACCTTGACCTCTGTATTAAGGTTATTCTGTCCTTATGTAAGAAAATAACCTAAGTGATTCATTTTCAGAAATAATTCAGGCTCAGCCTGAAAGTTGTCTGACTGGTCCAGCCCATTCCTGGGGGGGGGGGGTCACTGAACAGACAGAGTTCTCCTTGAGATGGTAATGAGTTACTAGCCCTTGATTGTTCTCTTCATTCCCTAGTGTTTCTCCTTTCACAGGGTTTCAGTGGCTTGTCCTGAGCCTGTGGACAGGACAAAGAAATTTCTTACAAGAGGGTAATAAATCAGGGTAATATTAGGCATCATCTGGGAAGACTGTGCACCCTATAGTACTCTCAGCCAATGAGGAAAGTGGGAAGAGGGACTTGCACACTAGGGAATAAATTGCTTGCTACAGCCCTTTTCTGTATGCCTGCCCTTCAGACACCTGAACCTTGTAAGGCCATCATTAAAGTCTCACTTCGCTGTACCTCGTGTCTCCGTGTCCATCCTTTGGCATTGGATGGGTGAAGGTATTTCTCACACCTTATAAAATGTCAGAACAGAGTAATTTTCTGTTTTTCAAATGATAAATAGTTGTAATGACCTGGTGTCTTTTTAATGATAGCATTTTAATGGCCAAGGGGCTTGCCTGCCCTTAGGGGAAAGTGGCCACTCTGGTCTCTCTTCTGCCCCAGCCCCCCAGACAAGGAACCCCCACCCCTTGAGAGCTTTGGGAGAACTCTCAGCCTCAGAAGAATTTTCCAAGCTCCCCCTGATGGTTGTGCTGTTCCAGAGAGAAGATGGAAGAGAAAAGAGGATGTATTCTGGCACTAACTTCCGCAAGTGCAGCTTCAAATCAAAACAGTTTTTCCCTTGTCTCGACTGTTGGATCCCAGATCCACTTCTCAGGTCAAGAGGTTGCTTTCCAAGGCCATTGGTAAATCTTCCCACTTACATCCAACCTCTATTACAACAGTAAACAACTCTCCCATACTGCTGCTTTGAATTTGTGGTTCTGTTTCTTTCTTAATCCATATAAGAAAGCTACATAATAAGGAGCCAGGAGTCTGAATCACTCCTCTAAAATTACCCTGTAACCTTGAATGAATTCCCTTTAAACTCTAAGCTGCTTCTTCTTCATCCATATAAGAGAAATAACACCCACCTGGCACAGGCCTGAGGATTAAATACCACAGGCGGAGGGTCTGGCCCAGTACTTCCAAACAATGATTAAGTCTGAGCTCATTCATTGTGAAACAATTCCACCATCTCTCTCTCTGAAGACCCTAATTTCTCTCTCCCATTTTTTTTATTTTTTATTTTTTTTTAAAAGATGACCAGTAAGGGGATCTTAACCCTTGACTTGGTGTTGTCAGCACCACACTGTCCCAAGTGAGATAACCGGCCGTCCCAATATAGGGATCCAAACCCATGGCCTTGGTGTTATCAGCACCGCACTCTCCCAAGTGAGCCATGGGCTGTCTTGCACTCTCTCTCTCCCTTTTTAGCTTTCAAATAGTATAAACTAAATATACCCTAGTATATTCAAAAAGTTCATGTAAAAATAGAATTAAAAGACAATATGAATCCCATACTGGCCAACCACCAACCAAAAAAAAGTTTTAAAAAATTAATAATAATAATAATAATAATAATAATAATAATAATAATAATCTTTCCATGAAAAAAAGTATCTTCATGTATCTTTCTCTTTTGACCATGACACAATCAGAAACTGCAATAATAGGTCAACATTCAAGCACAGTAGAATTTAGACAGAAGAAACTAATTGCTTATTAAAATCAATTGTTCCTACTTCAAACATTTTAATCATATATACCTACCAATTAAATACCCAAAATCCCTCTGAAAGACCCAAGCTCAAAGAGATTCTTCAGGCTGGAGAGCCTAATGGTGGTAGGTGGTTGCCAGGTCATAAAAAGGTACATCACATCTTTCATACAAGATTGTCATTCAATTCAAAGAATCTGGAGTTGGCAGTTTTTTAATTATCTGTATATATTCACTCTAAATACAAATATACATATAAGTCATATAAAGAGACGATTTCTCTTCTTAACCAATTATATTAAAAGCTGTTCTAAGAAGGCAAATTCCGATCAATAACAATCAGTTAAGAATATGACTTAAAAATATGCTACCTGGGAAACAATTACCTGATAGCAGTCTCCCTTAAGATTGTCTAAGACGTCACCACATGTTTTTCGCATGTATTTTTTACATCCATCAATCACCATTTGGTCAATGTTCGAAACAGGTTAAGGAGAATTTGGATGTATCAAAAAATTCTGAAATAGTAATACTTTAAATAAAAGATTAAGACAAACATAAAGGTTTCATAATACTAATTTTTGGGTATCACAAATTAAAAAAGATGAATAAGACAGTGATTTTATCTTCACACTAAGAACACTCAAAGGGAACTGCGATCTCATGAAATGGCTTAGGGAAGTCATTTCGCAACTGCTGAGGCAGTAGACACTTGCACCAAAGTCACTTGCTCTTTAATCCTCAACTAGATTATCTCTGCTTTGTTGGTGGGAACGTAAAGAATACTGGTAATAAATTCAAGTGCTTGTTCAAGGCAGTCTGTGTAATACTTTTGCCTTGAGTCTGTGGTAACATTAGCTTGAGTTGAGACACAAAAGAAAAGAAGGAAGGAAACAAAAATAGCCCACTGAACATGTTCTCTTATAAAAAGGATATCTCTACCATAGTGACCATCTTTGGTTTCAGTTTGACTATTTCACTTAATATTCCCCCGTCTCCGCCTCCAAGAATCAGTACATCCTTGCCAGTGTAATCTTCTTTGCCACTGCCCATGATGGCCCGGGTATACGCCAAATCACTCTCTGCCAAATCTAGGGAGGAGAAACAGAGATCCAAAACAGTAACTCGACCCAAATACACAAATCACCTGACCTCACCACACTAGAAAATGCTGGAATCCAGCCTAAAATGTAAAATTATTTCAGTCTTTAAAAACTGTCAATAATGTGCATGGTTGTTGGTTTTTGTTTTGTTTTGTTTTGTTTTTTTTTTTTTTTGACTGAGGACTTTTCATCAACCCTGCTCATCTGACATGTAATACAGCTAGTGAGAGGAAAATCCAGTCTTAAGAATGTGCTGATATGCTGGATAATTAAATGCAATTACATCTTTATAGATGAAATAATATACCTCAGAGTTGCTTCAAAATAATAAGGGACAACGTGGACCGGGGTTTAGGTGAAACAAGATTGGCCAGGAGGGGATAACTGTTGAAACTCGATGATGAGTACATGTGGGTTCATGACACTGGTGTGTCTACTTAGGTTTGAATTTCTCCATAAGAAAGTTTTTATTTTTAAAATAAGCAACTGAGTTTTCTTTTAAAATACAATCCAAATACTAAGAAAAAGCAATGGCAATACTCACCAATAATACCCACCAAGTATAAACACTCACTAAGAAAAAGCAATGTCAAGAGAAAGTTTACATTAAAGCCCAGAAGATCCACAGGTTAGCAGGATGTAAATGTGCATCTCAGAAAACAGCAATGTCAAACACAAACTTGGACAAATCCACAATGGTTTTTACCAGGAAAATATCATCATCCAACACATCACCACTTTGTTATGCGACTGGGACAGGGATGGAATACTTACTAACATCCCCACTAAGGATAAGAATATTTCCAAATTGCTTCGAGTGCAGAATTTTAATGTTCTGATAAGGTGAATCTTCATCATACACCACTTCATCTATGTCATACTCAACCAGGTGCCCATCAGCAGTGGGCCAGTATCTGTCGATGGCCCCTCCTCGAACTATGGGTGGCAATCTGGAAGAAGAGGGCAACAGGAATGAGCCTTTCTAGAACACACTGCCTTACGAGCAGACCTGGGATGAGGAGCGTGCAAAAGAAAGCACCACCAAACGTCAGCACTATGGCACACAAGAGTTTACTTTTTAAGAAACCTTTCTGGCATGTTTTAAGTTTCCCCTAATAAAAAACTGAAGGAGAAAATGGCCACTGCAGACACCACCACACCCAAATACCTCAGCAGGTACCTATCTCAAGACCTCCCACACAACCACATTGCCATTACCCTTCACCCAGGTTCACATGGCTGCAATACTATTATCTAATACAGAATCCATCTTCAAGTGTCCCCAGTTGTCGCAGTTATATCCTTTACAGCTGTTCTGCTTTTGAATAAAGGTTCATACACTGTATCTTGCTATTCTTTTTCTTTTTATCCCTCATTTAACCTGGAATACACTTTTTCTGGTAAGTCTCATGTGATGGAAAAAAGAGGCCAGGAAAGGAGAATAAAAGAACCAAAGTGACTCCAGTTGTTTTTTGTTTCTGTTTTTTTTAACTTAATTGACTTGTTTTCTTCTTGCCCAAGAAGCTGTCCCTTCATTAGAATTTACTGCTTGACAAACAATCTCTTGTGTAGGTAAACGCAGATAACATTGTTTAGAGAATCCTGGGAACACAGGATACATCAACCTGTTAAACACATGGGAATTACTTATGAATTGAATAGCCTGTATTAGAGTAGCCATAAATATTGTAAAAGTTCTGAGAAACCTTTTGTTCAGTATGTCATAGTCAGTCACCTATTCTGTCTTCACACAATGTTTGGAATTTGTTTACTGCTTAGACCTTCCTAACCCTGTAAGACCTCCTGCCTTTTCCCGCTGTTGGGCAGACTTACTTATGCTGAGAGGTCTCCAGGATTTCCAACCCTAAATAAAAGCCTCACTTAAATTTCCTAACAGACTGAAGTGTTTTGCTTCGTCACATGACATTGATTTCTCTGAAAAGTTCCGACCAGGTGTCCTGCAGAAAAAAATCCCTCACATGGGTTTAGCTGATGATCTATCTCTTCATGATTAGAGGCTGGTTGACATAGATTACACAGGCATCACATCAGAACACAGTATGTGTGCTTGTCCAATTACTGGTGATGCTAAATGTAACCACGTGGTTGAAGTGGCTCTCTCCATTTGCTAAGGTAACTTTTCACCCTTTGAAATTACTTAGCAGGCTATGGGATGGCACTCAAAATGGGTGACAGTCCTGATCCCCAGCAGACCTTTCCAGTGGCTTTGGCATCTAAAAGATTCTTACCTGCACTAATTACTAAAGTGGCCACAAAATAATAGTTTTCTCATTCCATTCTTTTGTGAATACTAGTATTTCTGATAAGGTGAATGTACTAGAAACTACCAGCAGAGGACACTAAATGACAAGAGAAAACAGACCTGAAAAATAGGGTTGGCAAATCTAACCCAAACACAAAGAAAATGAGAACTCATCACACATGTAACACAACTAACTGCCTGTGTGTCATGTGTTCTCAAACACGGTAGTGTCAAACAGTACAAAGGCATGACATACAGCTGTAGACGCCCAAATGCTGGGATATGCTACCTCTGACTTACTCTCCCGAGTCTCCTCCACTCCCCGCTCACCTGCTTTCAAGAGCACAGTTTGAACCTGTTACAAGGCTTTCTATGAAGAAATATGAACTGTAAAGAACAGTGAGAATAACAAAGCAAATTCCCATAAACACTCATTTGACCCTAACGACTCCTGATTTACCCACTTCTTCATCTTCATGTGAAGAAATTCAGCTTTTGGAATGTTAGGCAGAACAAAGGTTTTCCTTGTAAAAATGTGAAGCCCCAATTAGGACAAGCCCCAGAGAACAGGCAAACAGGACTTCGAGCAAGCCTCTTCTACCCCCAGCTGATGGTGAGGAGTGGAGTGAGATGGGAGACCGAGCCACCCGTGGCACTGGATGAAAGTGTCAAAGTCACCTGCTTTCAGGGGAAGAAACCCACCCCCTGGGTGACAGCCAGCCAGCAGCTATGGGCACTTCCTGAACTATGCACAAACCCCCTGAAAATAAGCACTGCCTATTCTCAATTGCATGAACAGTGCCTTGGCTATGGTGAAGAGCTCTTTTCTCCATTGTAACCCAATGGTTTTTAAAGATTGGAAAAGAAACAGCAAGGATCTCTAGCAGGATGAGGAAGCTGTTACCCCAATGAAGTACTCGGCCTAGCATGAGGAGCATCTCCCTGTAATCCACCAGGAGATGGGGAGCCCTGCAGAGCTTGTTTCAACCTTCACTACTGAAAGAAAATTGAAAATGGATTGTACGAAGTCAGGAGGAATATGTCCTGGGCCTCGGGTACACTGTGTAAATTGCAAGAACGTGGGTTTTTTTTATCAACTTATGTGAGCTTGTTTTCTTGTTCCTTTTCATTTGAAAGTAGAACATGAAAATACATTTTCAAATAAATCCCATGGCTTCTTGAAAATTGAGATTTAATTCATAAGCAAAAGGATAATAATAATTTCAGATAACATTACTGAGTTACAAACTGTTAATGATTTAATCTCTAACAGTGTCACTCCCCAGATAGAAAAGTACAATATAGTCCTTGTGTTTTTGAGGCCAAGAATAAAGGGCCCGTAATACAACAAGGTATTCCCAACCTCTCGTTCTTTTCACCCTTATCTTATAAAAAGATGTAAAAACTCAGACAAGCAAAAGCAAGGTCTGTATTTTGAACTGAAAATCTAAAACTTAACTCCATTCT
The DNA here is from genome assembly GCF_000696425.1 of Galeopterus variegatus. Taxonomy (NCBI): domain Eukaryota; kingdom Metazoa; phylum Chordata; class Mammalia; order Dermoptera; family Cynocephalidae; genus Galeopterus; species Galeopterus variegatus. Next base: position 476,468 of record NW_007726517.1, read on the forward strand.
CACTTAGAAAACTCCTATTACCAAAAACATAGAAGAACCAGACTTCTCATGAATGCCGAAGCCCATAAATGCATTCCATTTACTCACTCCTAGAAGTAGCCGTGATACAAATCAGACTGCTTTTTCTGATGTGAGTCAATTCACTATCCCTGAGTTAAAGTTTCCAACACAGTGGGAATCTGTTCAATTCAAATGGATGCAGAAAAAACTCTGCAAGCAGGAAAAGATAAAATGTCCAGAGAGCGGTATGAATGTGTTTTTAAGAATGGGGGAGGGGGAAAGACATAGCTGAGGACCCCTAAACTGAGCTTGGGTGGGATAAAATAAAGTCTGGTGCTCTAACAGATTTCAAGTGGGCAAGCTCTGTGCCGTGTCTCATTCTTTTCACTTTATTTTCTGCTTTCCTTTCTACCTGAGATTTACCCGATTTACCTGCATTTACCTGAGATTTATCTGAATTACCTAGTTACCTTACATCTGCCCTGGAGCCTTCCTATGGGCTGATCAAACTTAGCTTGGTGAGTCATTAAGTACTTAAATATCCTAGCTCTTGCCAATAAGGATTCCCTCTTCTGGAAAGTGCCATGAACTGGACAAACCTGTACTGCAGTCATTCCATCAGTGATAAAGTCCCTCCCTTATCCGTCTTTACATAGATGAGGTTAACTTTATGAGCAAGGAACAAGCCTCCCAGCCATTAGGGCCCAAGGCAGGGCAAGAGCAAATTACTGACAATCATGTGCTGTGTATCCAAGGCACTTCTTCCTTCATTCCTGTGATTGGCCAGACCCCATCCCTTCCAACAAATATCAAAACTGCTACTTCTATCAAACTTCTTTTAAAATCTGATGCCACTGGCAAACATTTCAGTGCTGTCCGACAGAACTTTCTGCGATGATGAAAACGTCCTACATCTGTGCTGTCCGATATGGCAGTCACTAGCCACTAGCTACTGACATGAGACTAGTGCAACTGAGGAACTGAAATGTTTAATTAATTTAATTTCAAATAGCAGCAGTTGGTTAGTGGCTACCCCACTAGGCCCGGAAAGCTTCATTTTCTTCAATACCTTTTGAAAATAACCTGCCTGTGGCAGCTTAAAGGTGGGTGGCCTCTTGACTGGTAGTACCCTGGAAAGTTTTCTTATTTGAAAGATTTGAAGGAAAATTTTTTTAAAAAATCTCTTAAAACTGCTTAATTCTACTCTGGAACCCAGAACAATGAGCAGAGACAAGAGTCCTCTTCTCTCTCCTGGAGGGGTTTTGGGCAGGGGGGTGGTCAGGAGCTTTCTATCTCCCCCTTTACTGAGGTAGCAGCCCTACCTGGGTCTCTGCTTTATACAGTTTCACCTCCTTGGAATCACTCCATGTGGAATCACTCCACAATCTCCTTTCGGCCTCACTTTATCCAAAAGAGTGAGTGAGTGAGTGAGTGAGTGAGTGAGTGAATATGTATGTTTTCATACGTTTTTGTTTTGGTGTGAGGGGCCCAGTAGCTCAGTTTGTGTTTCCAGAAGCAGATGGTGATTTTTCCCACATCTTAAGCAGACACACTGGGGACAACACCACCATTCTGATTAGTTTACTGATTAAACAAATATAAAAGAACAATGGAGGGGCCGGCCCGGTGGCGCACTGGATAGTGCGCCGCTTGGGAAGCGCGGCGGCGCTCCTGTCCGAGGGTTCGGATCCCACGTACCGACCGGTTCCTGCTCACTGGCTGAGCGAGGCGCGGGAGCAACACCGAGGTTTGCAATCCCGTTGCCGGTCCCCGGTCCGGTACGGGGGCAACACTGAGGGGTGCGCTCCGTTGCCGGACACGGTAAAAAGACAAAAGACAAAAAAAAAAAAAAAAAGAACAATGGAGAGTGGACTTACCGCTTCACGGATCCCACGTACCGACCGGTTCCTGCTCACTGGCTGAGCGAGGCGCGGGAGCAACACCGAGGTTTGCAATCCCGTTGCCGGTCCCCGGTCCGGTACGGGGGCAACACTGAGGGGTGCGCTCCGTTGCCGGACACGGTAAAAAGACAAAAGACAAAAAAAAAAAAAAAAAAAAAAAAAAAAAAAAAAAAAAAAAGAACAATGGAGAGTGGACTTACCGCTTCACCCGCCCAGTACTGTCCTGACTCAATTCTTTCATTCTTTCTTCTACTTTGTTCAAAAGCTACAATCAAAAGAAAGGTAACCAATCAGCTTGTAGAATAAGATGTATGAAACAGCTAAATTACAGACCAGAAGACGGAGGCCATGTTGAGAGCTGTGCGATACCAGCAGCTACACCTGCCCCACCTCCGTCCTGGCAGCAGCCTCCAGGCCTGGCCCAACTGCACACTCCCACACCTAATATACCTCATGGTGCTGACCTAACTTAGTCTAAGTTAGCAACAAAGTGATAGGGAAGACGGAGCCTAAAGGATACTGCAGGTATAAAGTCATTTAATGGTTTTATATTCCCTCCACTGGGAAGTAAAATTGTTACTCATACTCAAGCAGTCAAAGGGGAAAGTTGACAGCCAGTTTCCTATAAACCAGTGAGGAACAACTATTTCTCTCCTAAAACCACTTATCTGGAGGGAAGAAAGTCTAAAACTAAGTTAACTGGGAAGTCAGCAATCAAGAGAAATAATCTTAACATCACTAAGCAAAGCAGATCTTATGATCCTGAAATAGTTGAGTAGATAAAAGCAAAAAACCTACACTGTCAATTTCTTCTTTGCCCTGTGCATCACTGTCGTAACTCTGAAGGTCCAGCAACACCAATCCATGTGGGTAAATTCTCAAATTGGCAAAGCTACAAAGGAAAGTTAATTTTCAGGTTAGGAACTGGATCACAGCATTCAAAAGAAAAAACATGCCACCCCAATTAAGAGAAAAGACCACTGCTCTTTTTCCCCTAAATTACAGTTAACCCTTTTGCTTTCTTATTAGGGCCTCTCTTCTTGGAGAAAGAAGCTACCAATCATTTATGGGAGACTTAGAGGAAGCACCAAATACTGTGGTTTCAAAACTGTTCTTGGGCCCAGAAAGTGGTTCGGCAGCAGTTCTGTGAATCCGATTTTTATAAAGATTCCCAGGTGATTCTGCCAGGTTTAGTAACCACTGTCTTAAGAAGAAGGAAGGGTGAAGAAAGGCAAACTGGGTTCCTCCAATTAACTTTCAGAGTTCAAATCAGAGTCTTCCTGACTGCAGGGAGATGGTGGCTGTTGAGCTCTCTTACCTGCCCGTAATCCTGCCGACTGGGCCAATTGTTGAGCTAAGGCTGGGTCTGGAGCTCACAGACCCCTCAAGCCTGTTGTCCAGACTGAGTCACAAACCCTTCACATGCTAGGCTGGGTCACCAGACCCCTCACACACAGGTCTGTGAGCTAGGTAACCGGCCAGAAGGTCCTTGGAAGCCATAGATTAGAAAGCATGGCCCCGCGGAGCAGCATCTACCCGAGGCAGACACCAGCCAAGCCGCAGGGCCACGCATGCACACTAACTCCACCCACACACACACAATTTGCTTACAAAGAATGAACCGCACCACCCCCAACCAGACCTAAGGTAAGAGGGCCTGATTAAATTATTCTATTTTCCCAACAGTGGCTAAATTAATTTAGTGAGGAGTCAGTAAACTCCAGCCTGTGGCATGTTTTTATAAAGGCTGCAGGCTAAGAATGGTTTACATTTTTTAAAGAGTTGTTTAAATAAAAGAATGTGACAACCTTACATAGCTCCTTACAGAAAGTTTTCTGACCCCAAATTTAGTGAATTTGACTGGCCCTTTTTTTCATGAAATAAATACATTTGAGTGTATCACATACAATTAAACATGTTTGATGAAACTTGTTTTCATTATATGCATATATTTGTATTGCATATACAGACATGTACTTCAACGGCTATGACATAAAATTACTCCTTACTATGAGTTGTGGTTAAAGTTCGAAAAATATTAAATTAGAAAAAGAATTTGTTCAGAGAATAAAGGCAGCATATACAGATTAAAAATACAGATAAAAACAAGATTAAAAAAAATAGGTAAAACTAGTTCATTTCACCTTTAGCCCTTAAATCAAGTTCATTTATACCTGAATGACCCAATAACCTTTCCCTCTTCCTCCCATCACCTGCAGCACAGAGGAAGAGAGGGGCCAGGGTGAAGGACAGAGAAATGCCATCCACCCCAGGTGAAGGATAGAGAAATGCCATCCCTTAAGCATTTGGGTGGTTCCAGTGTGAACACAGAGAACACTGGAAGATAGGGTCGAGTACCAAACTCAAAGATGGGAGCTCCTAGAGATAAAACCAGAAATAGAAAGACAAAAAGTTACGGGGGTAGTTGATGGAGAACCTGAAAAAAGTGGCTTAGGACTAGGGCCAGACTGTTCAACATCACATAAGGACCATTAACCCAGAAGAAACCAGAAGCCAGGGTGTGGGACTGAGGTCCTTTCTCCCTAAACCCATGTACGGGGTGGGAGAAGTGGGGTTTCAGGACAGGCACCTTGGAATGGGATACAGTTGAACAAGTAAAAGACTCATCATGTTGATTCTCATTTGTTCTGCTTTCAGAGTCAATTTCCAAGCAGCTCCTGCCTCTCAAAAACTTTCTGGGAAGAATTCTAAACCCTCTGTACAACTGGACTTGGTGTCTATGGTGGAAACTTCAAGAACTGTGATGGAGAGATAGGCGGGGCTTGGCTGTAAAGGGCTTAGAAGAGGGTAAGAGATGAAACTTTGCACCTGGCAGTGGAGGAGCCTACCAAGGGGCTGAGTGCAGACCTGCAGAAGCTGCAGCACCTGCACTTCTGGGGACTCTCTGTTAACCGGGACAGATGGAGGGCAGAAAAGGGTTTGGTAGTAGTAGTGTTGATTACGGTCACCCTTAAGGAAGAAAATAACCATTTTCCATATATTTGAGGTAAATGCTAAACACACATACGGAGGTTTGCTATACAGTAAGAGACATAAGTCTGGGCTTGGAAAGGGAGGGGTCTGGATGGATGTCTTTGAGAGGCATCAGGATAGAGAACACCAATTAATGCCACAGGGGTGGGCCATGTAGACTTATAAAGAGAATTATTAAGGTGGGGGGACGGGCTCAAAAAGTAAAAGTTTCTCTCATCTAACAGCATTGTCTTCTGGGCCTCTGGAAGACCACGGAGGTATTTTCTCTTTTAAAAGAAAAACAAGGAAAGGTTAGCTGGTTAGCTCAGTTGGTTAGAGTGCAGTGTTTATACCAAGGTCAAGGGTTCGTATCCCCTTACCAGCCAGCAATAAAGGGGAAAAAAGGGGGGGGGGGGGGAAAGGGGGACATTAAGGAAGCCTAGTATTCTAATATTTTGCACCCACTGGGGGACTAAAATAAAAGCTATCAAAAATACCCAGGAGGTTACATTTTTAAATTTATAGTGCAAATTACTAAAAATCTTAATAATAAGCCTGTCTAGATATAATACAAACCTAGATTTAAGAAAATACAAAGAGCTCAATGCACTGACATTTTCTGCCATTGGTCATTTCTTAATTTAGGTTTTCTTTCCTACTCTCAGAGCACATTTACTTTCAATTACATACTGACTACAAAATGTCTATATAGTCTACAAAGCCTTAAAAAAAAAAAAAAACATGGGGCCGGCCCGGTGGCGCACTGCTACAGTGTGCCGCTTGGGAAGCGCGGCGCCGCTCCCGCCGAGGGTTCAGATCCCACATATAGACTGGCCGCTCACTGGCTGAGCGAGGAGCAGGGGCAACACCGAGGGTTGCGATCCCATTGCTGGTCCCGGTCCGGTACGGGCGCAACACTGAGGGTTGCGATCCGTTGCCGGTCACGACAAAAAGACCAAAAAAAAAAAAAAACACCAAAGACTTGACCTCTTGGATTATCTTGGCTTCCTGTCAAGCTACTTACATTTTCCTATGGTCTACACTAACTGACAGTCACTCCTAACAGTGCTACTCAGAGCATGACCAGCAGACCAGCAGCATCAGCACTGGCGGGAAGCTTGCTGGAAATAGGACCCAGGCCCTGCTCCAGCCCTACTGCATCAAATTCTTGAAGTAAGGGCCCCGGAATCTGCATCTAGATCAACTCCAGATCACTGCCTGACACTGCTTAAGCTGCCAGACACTGGCCACACAGAGGAATCACTGGGACTTTAGAGAAATGCAATGTCCAGGCCCAGTAGCCTCAGTATCTGAGGAGAATGCCCAGGCATGGCTATTTTGTGAAAGCTCTCCCAGGAGATTCTGATGTGCAACTAGTGCTGAGAAGCAATGAATTCGAGCCACCTCCTAAAAGATGACAAAGGAGAAAAAAATACTTGAACACATCCCACAGGCACACTGCTCTTCCTTAAGAGCCCGGATCTGAAGAAGAGCACTGAGGCCACCTCACCTGCCATTTTTGTTTGTGTAGGTTGCTAAGTAGCCATGTTCCTGCCAGGTGTGCACCGACTCTGCCATCCCCTGCTCCTGGAAGATGGACTGGAGGCCTTTCAGAATGGTCTCACCGTCAGCTGGAGAACAGGGAAGAGAAAGCAAGGTGGTGAGGAAGAAATTTTCGGAAGGAAAGCCAATGAGGCAGTTTGACAACTGAACCTTATGAGAAAATCTGTACAATGGTTGCCAGTGTCACTTATCCCCTTTTGTCATGAGCTATAACCATTCTTCACCGTGCAAGAGAAGGCTTCACACATCAGGTTACACACAAAAGCCTGACCACAAATAACTGTGCCAAGGACACAGAGACAGACATTTGGCCTAACTAGAGATAGCAGAACAAAATATTCAGCCTACCCAATTCTACTTTAGGTTAAATAAACTAATGAGAATACACAGCACTAGAAAGGAGATGCCCATCCACTGTTGATGGGTATTATAAATGACCTAAAAACTTGATTTTCCAGGTGTTTTACAAAAAGGATGTACTGCTTTTATAATTGGGGGAAAAAAAGATAAATTACATGGCATTACTCAGCAATGGTTCAAAATGGTAGAAAATGAACAATTCCATATGAATCACTTGCTGGGTTGTGGTCCCCCCAGACCCCCCACCCCAGTCCAGAAGCCAATCCTCCCGTCTCCCACCCTGCTTCCCACCCCAAAGTGGAGCTCAATGTCGCCAGGTAGGACTATGGTCAAGGTTACAGAAAATGCATTAACTTCTGATCTCTACTTGTCTTCAAGAACATCTAACATTGCAATACTTAGAAGAAAAGCAAAATGCAGTTTGTCTTCCCTAGTTATATCTGCAAAGCAGGCATTCCCGGATAAATGTAAAATGAAGAACCAAGATGTGACCAGAGGAATTACTCTTTACTGTCCCACGAACCCTCTGCAGGCTGGCTCTCCAAGAAGAAAAAAACAACATAGCCTGGAAAGCATCAAAACGAAGCATGCCTGTGACCTGTACAAAGGCAAGAGAAAAAAGATTCACAGCTGACTGCAGTGTGGTTTCCCAGAAAAAGTACATTAGAATTCCTGCCACAAACTAAGTAGCGTGAAAACTGGAACTGGATTTTTTTTTTTTCCGCTATGCATAAAGAGTCTACTTCAGTGACTTTTGGAACTGTGTTCCTAAGACCTTCTTAGTGCACAGAAAGAATGAAGGCCAAAATGGGAGGTTCAGAGGCCAAATTTAACAGTAGATATGTCTTATTCTGGCCTGCAAAGGCTTTTTAAAAGCATGAACTAGTTGCCATTTAAAAATCAGATTTCACCTCTTCCACTATAGTGGATGGAATGATGGTCCCCAAAAAGATATGTCTATATTCTAACCTCCAGAACCTAGGAATGTAACGTTATTCATTATTCGGAAATGGGTCTTTGCAGCTATAATTAAGTTAAGATCTTGAGATGAGAGCACCTGGATTATCCAGGTGGGCCCTAAATCTAATCACAAGTGTCCTTATTAGAGACAGAAGAGGAGAAGACACAGGGGGAAAAAAAAAAAAGGAGCAGGTGCTACGAAGACAGAGGCAGAGACTGGGGCGATGCAGCCAAACAGCAGAAGCTGGAAGAAGAAAGTGTGGCCCTGCCACACCTTGATCTCAGACTTCTGGCCTCCAGAACTGTCAGAGACTCAATCTCTGCTGTTTTAAGCCACCAATCTGTAGTACTTGGTTACAGCAGCTTTAGCAAACTGATACACCCACCAGAAATCCAATGTATTTTCAATTTCGCTGAACAGTGAATGGAGTAGTAAACACGGCAGTAAAACCGTAATTTTTCAATCTTCTGAACAGCCAAATACAGACAGAGCAATTAAGATAGTGCAACCAAAACTCACAGACAACATTTAGAACTAGATGACAGAGTGTACCCCAAACTGGGAGGAGGTAGAAATAAATGGGCCACGACTCTGATACCTCTGTGGTACCAGCAATTGTGTGAGAGAAAGGAGAGAGAAAGCAAAGGGACTCCCCCTCCCCCTGAAAGTCACCAATGGGTGTTCACCCCCCAAGGAAGGGGTTTCCTCCCCTCAAAGCGAGGATGGAGCTGAAACCTGTGGGGAGAGGAGGGGACCTGGGTAGGGCCAGATAGTGAGCGGTGGGGTCAAGCTCTGTGCATGGCCAAAATGAACGAACTGAGGCCACTTCCAGGAAAAAGCCCCACATCAGGGAGAGACTACAACACAAGCCCCTACAAACATGAGCAGCAGCCCAATCAGTCATGAAATTCTCACTCACTCCTAGCAAAACTGCACCTTTGGGAAACTCATTTGGCAGAAAATAATCTAGCTTGCTTTGCTATTCTCAAATTGGTTTCAGGAAATTAAAAGGAAAGGTCTGAATTATATCCCTAGAACTGCAGCGTTTTAGACTGAATTCCACCTCCCGAAAAAAAAGTTCTGATTTCAAACTTGATAAAAATGAACTATCCTTGTTGGGTTTGTGTTTGCCACCGAAGCATGGTGGGTCAGCCCAACCTGGCAGAATTTACCCTGAATATGAAAACCACTATGTAATTATGCAATCCCTCCTTGGCTAGAACACATGTTTTCTGTTTTGAAAGTATATAAAACAAATCATCACTCCTGGTAAACGGCCTCAAGACTGGGTTCTGTCGGCACATTACAAAACAGAACACAAATCCCTCATGCTGGTGAAGGGATAATCCAGGAGGGGCCATGATATGAGTGACTGACCAGGCTGTGCTGTGAAGCCCCTGGGGGGGGCCTGCGGCTGTGCTGGGGCGAACTCCATTCCCTTGGGCCAGGGAGAGGGAGTGAGTGCCTTTGTCCATCCCAGGCAAAGGCCTTGACCACTAGCCAAGCCCAGCATGGCAGCTGCCCCCCAGCCCCCCAACTGGCACAATGAGCAGAAAGGCACCGTGTGGGATAAAGGAAGCCCTTCAACCAGGTTTCAAACTGAAGAAAAAAAAAATTATAAAAAAAAATCCAATTTGAACGGCTAACTTGTTTCTACACTATGGGCTTACTCCCCCCGCCTTCACAGTTCAGTAAAACTAGGCCAAATCAGAACGTATTTCTGGCAGTCAAGTGTTCACTCCCCCACACGCCCAAGTCCATTTGTGTGGCTGCCTGGTCCCTGTGGGCATCTAAGTGGGCCCTGCCAGGAAGATGTCTGCAGGGCATTATGGGGACCATGCCATTTTGCCCACGTGTCCATCTCACTTCATACTCATCTTCCTCCTGATCTGGGGCCTCCTCCATTACCCATGTTACTCCCAGCCCTTGGGAAAGAATTCAGAAAGAGGATCTAGAGCTGAAAACTTCCCAGTATCTGTTTTCCAGAACCATGGTTTTAAAGTGAAAACTGAAAGTCAAAGCTATGAGCTCCACTAGGATGAAAGAGGTGGCTTGCTAAGTCATCTTGATCTCAGGTGCTCAATAAATGTTCTGTGGGCAAATGAAAAATTATTTCACGTGGCTAAATTCATCATCTGTATTACTATACCTCACAGAGTTTCTAGAACATCTAGATCAGTGGTTTTCAATCGTAGCTGCACACTATAATCACCTAGGGAGTTTTTAAAAATTCTGATGCCACACGTTAGACCAATTAAGTAAAAATCTGGGGGTGGGACCCAAGCATCAGTATTTTTAAAAGCTCCCTGGGAAATTCCAATGTTAAGACCCGCTAACACCCAATATAAAAAAGAAAAAGAGGGCTGGCCAGTTAGCTCAGTTGATTAGAGCATGGGGCTGATAACACCAAGGTCCAGGGTTCAATTCCCTGCACTGGCCAGCTGCCGAAAAAAAGAAAAAGAAACCCCCTACCATCTCCATACTAATTACACCAAAGTCACCAAAAAGTTATAGAAAATGTTCAATGAACAGAAGGTCTGAAAAAAGTCCAAACTCTTTACTAACTGAAGCCACAGGTAACAATGACATGCCCCAGAAAATGCTTTGCAATTATTTCAAATTTCAGCTTTCATGCCTGTCTAGTAAAGAACTCATAAAATGACCAAGCAAATCAGACTTGCTTTATTGGTGTTCCTTAACACTGGGGCAGGGTTGATAATGTGGTGTGAAGGACTATCCTGTCTCTCACAGGACTTTGGCAACCCAGCCATGTTCGCCAAATGTCAGTAATGCCCCCACCCCTTTGTCAGAATAAGACCCCACACCCCAACTGCCCCAAGGGTGGATGAGGGGCAATACAATCCCTTGAGAACTACTAGATGCTCTACGTTTCACATGGGTGAAAATGAGCCTGGGGTCAGAGCACAGCCAAATTTGGGAACAAAGGATAGCAATGTCATAAATGCCTACAAATCAGAAGAAAAATTGAAAGTGTAAATCCCAAGGCTAAAAGAGATATAACCACACTGCTTTCAAATAGATATGGTAATCCAAACTAGGCCAACAAAATGTTGTTTGGCAGGTCTTAGAAAATTCACTTCAATGGCCAGGCAAGAATGTCGTATAGTAACTAGTGTATCACTCGGAACCTTCCAAAGTGCTCAAACATAGTGACCTCTCCCAGGGCAAAATGTGTCCTTTGTCCACTGAACACAATGTCCCTGTTTCCAGACCACTGCCTGCTTTGTGTTTGTTCAACAATAAATTAAAATGAATCAACTGGTACAAATTAAATACATCACTACCAAAAGAAGGGAAGGGAAGGGAAGACAGGAAGGGAAAAAAAAAAACAATCAAGGCCTAAGTTTCATCTCCCTGCCTCATTTTCTCCAGAGATCCATTTAGAGACCTCTCTTGGAGAACCTCATTCCTCTGACCATGAGCATCAGCTCCAGATGGCCGAAGCCCAGATCTGTGTATCTAGCTGGAACCTACCTCCCAAGCAACTGCTCCCAGCACAGTTCCAATCACAAGTCTGACGTCAAAACCAGGCCCATGACTTCCCTACTCCTATTGATGGTTATAACACCAGCCACTTATGATCTCCCATGATGGTCCTCCTCCCCCAAGCTTTCCCCACAAATCTCCCACCACAGCCTCTCTACCCCACCCAAACTCACTGGCCAGGACCCTTCTCACATACAGAGCTAACTTTTTTTTTTTTTTGGACCGGTAAGGGGATCGCAACCCTTGGCATGGTGTCGTCCGCAACACGCTCAGCCAGTGAGCGCACCGGCCACCCCTATATAGGATCCGAACCCGCGGCCTCAGCACTACCAGCGCCACACTCTCCTGAGTGAGCCACGGGGCTGGCCCCATAGCTAACTTCTTCAACCATAACCTGGAGACACTACTTTAGAGAGTTCCTATAATGGAATCCAGAACCAATGTTAGTTCCCCCCATCCCTTGCGGGCTCGTACTGCTTTTAAATGACTGATTCGTAGGGTGGGCAGCCCTGTGTGCATAAGAAGATTAGCTGTACCAACCCAACCTTACTAGCCCAGGGAGTCCAGGGAATCATGCTGAATAAAAACACAAGACACCACGCACCCTGGCAAAAAGGCAGGAAAAAGCATACTTCTGGTATACTCTTGGTCCTTCTTCAGCTTTAAGTAGCTAAAATACTCCTTAAGATGAATCCCATTAGAGGCTGCCCTAGGAAATAGGCAATGCTCACAGTCCGGGGGAGGGGGAGGAAAAAAAAAACTCAACTCACTCCACTTGTGACCTAGCCTTGGGGCTTTAAGTTTTTTACAACTTCAAAAACTTCAGCTAAGAAAACTCAGGCCACGGGAACACTGGCTGGTGTGCAGGCTTTATGAAAGCTACACAATCCTGAGGATCTTGTGTACTGACACCCTGCCCCCGTGCAGAGACATCAGACCACCAGCCAAGCTCAGCCCGCCCTGCCACAGGCCGGAGCCTTAGCGTTCTCTGCAAAATGAGGGGGTTGGAACAGAAGATGTGCCTTTGCATTCCTCTCAGTAGCACCTGGCTTATGAAATTAGGAGATGAAATTCTATTCTTGCAAGTTTGGTTTTCATTATGAAGGCTCGAAATTCTATGCCTCCCCACCAAGCCCCTACCCCACAATGCTTTGCCTCCTAGATCTCTCACCCACAAGGGCTCAAGCTGTCTAAGTGCCAACGGGTGGGGATGAGGAAGTGATGAGGCCCAAAGATGAACCACTTACCACCCAGGTGTAAGGGCCCACCCACGATCAGGTCCACACCTTCACTCCCTTTTTCAGGGGTCTGTACTTTCTCCATGGGAATATGGCCCAGAAGCTAGCTGGCAACAGATCGGGTTTGCAGCTCTCTGCGGGGGGAAGTATAAACACAGGCGTCCTTTCCCCAAAATGCCAGATTCTGATGTCAGAGAACCTAAGAGGCAGGCTCAGGTTGTGCATGCTTTCCCTTCATGCGTAAACCAGGTTTCTGTTTTTTCTTGATGGACCCCTAAACCTGCAAGAGGAAGAAAGAGACTGGACTCCAATCCAGTTTGAAGGTATTCAGATAGCTGCTTTAAAAACCTATTCAGATTTTCTAATCTTGACAGTGGTAGTGGTAACATGACTGTATGCATTGATCAAAACTCAGAGAACTGTACACTAAAATTTTTTCTATACAAATTACACCTCAAGTTACCAACACCACCGGCATAATTCCTCTGAAAAGAGTAATAAAACAGCATAAGCATAAGCGCCCCTCAGGACTCCCTCTCACCCAAGTCAGTGTTCGAGAACATCTTTTGATCTCACTTAGAATATGCTAGATTCACCAAAAACATGAAGACTGACAGGCAAGTCCAGATTATCGAAATCAGGGGACTTACAGAAAAAGCCTTCATATTTCACAATAAGAAAATTTTCAATTATACTAAAATGTTTTAACTTTTAATTTTAAAAAAGGGTCTGACCATCAGGAGACCTCTCAGATACTCAGAAGTCTAATGAATGTCCAGGGATTAAAGTGAGTGAAGGTCAAGCACAGGTGGTTCCTTGGCATGCCTTACTTCGACAGCTTGGTTTTATATTCCCAGGCCCAGACCTTTTTACAACAGCTGCACAACAACTAATCTCATCACACAAAATCCAAGCAACAAATGTTAAGAGCACCATGACTTATAATAGCCAAAAAGTAGAAACAACCCAAATGCCCACTAAAGTTATAAATGGATAAGCAGAATGTGGTATATCCATACCACAAACTGTTATTCAGCTATAAAAGGAATGAAGTACTGATACATGCTACACACAACACGGACAGACCTTGAAAACATGATGCTAAGTAAACGAAACCAGTCACAAAACACCACATATTTTGTAAGATTTAGCCAGAAAAGGCGAATCCAGAGAGGAGGGCAGACTAGCAGTTGCCAGGGTGGGAGAAATAGGGGGGAGGGGGGCTAGCAGGGAGGGGGGCTAGGAGGAATGGGGTGATGGTTAAGAGGTACAGGATTTCTTTTTAAGGTGATGAAAATGTTCTAAAATTGATTGCAGTGATGGTATTACAACTCCGCGAATATACTGAAAACTACTGAATTGTACACGTTAAATATGGGAACTGTATGGCATGTGAATCATATCTCAATAAAGCTGTCCCCAAAAAATCCCAAACAAGCTGAGCCTTCAAATTCCCACTTACTCTGAGGTAACCAAGGCAACAGAAAGAAAGTCCCAGAAGTCCTTTCTCCCCTCCTCCCTCTACCACAAGGCATGCGCCAGGCACAGGCTCAGATGCAATGCACACCAGGTAAAGGGGCTGCAAGGGGTGGTCTTCACTACCTGCTCCCTGCCAACACAGAATGGCAAGCGTTCAAGTGGCTGCTGTGTGCAAGCACTGTCCAAGACACTGGAAGTACCTGGCTCCCTCACTGCTTTTCTGCCACTGAAGCACCTAGGCTCAATCACAGCAGCTAAGTAAGGCTGCAAAATACAGAAAGGGACAATGGCGTAAACCACTGGGAGGGCTTATTTTCAGAGCAGTTTCTGATGTTCGCAGAAGAACAACCAAACCAGGAAAAATTACAGAAAAAAATACAGAAAGCAAGGGAAAAAAAAGAAAAAAGAAAAAGGACCTACCGAAGTTGGATTAACAGCAATACAGTTGAATACAACGCCAATACAGAAATAACACTCGAGCTCTTTTCATGCAAACATGCATTAAGGAAAGCCATATGGGAATGTTTATAGAGTACCAGCCACAATAACCATTTCTTAAAACACACAATACACTGAGTTATAGCATGATGTAAATATGTTGTTAATTATTTAACTGCCCTGCCTACCAGTTCCCACTGCAAGGGCGAGCAGTTAAAGGGACATTTCCCATAGACGCATAGGGCCAGACTCCTGTCACCCTCCCCTAAGACCTAGTGGAAAGTAGGCAGGAGTCCATCGCTCTCCTTTAAAATAACGCCAACCTAGGTCCTTCATGAGCCAATCTCCTTAGGAAATTAAAGTAGGGCTTATAAAAAATATAATTTATGACACACACTCCTAACCCCTCTTTGGTTCAGAAACTGAGCACTAATCCAACATTGTACCCTCTCCTTCCTAGTAAGCCCTTCTCCCCACAAGACTAGCAGAGTCTGAAAAGTAGAGACAGACCCCAGGCCTGATTCCTCCCTTGCTGCCTCCCAGGGAGGGCAGCACCTTACTAGGGCTGTCAAGTGACAAACTCTCCTTTCCCCACCCTTCTGACTTTACGCAAAGAGGAGTCTAAACAATATTTAGAAAATAAGGCACAGATGGGGAGATTATGCTAAAGCCTGCCTTTACTGGAGGGAAGGTAGTACAGGTAATTTGCAGCTATGAGACACTGAACCACCAGGCCACCTGACCTCTCTCAGGAGTAATCATTCAAGCAACATAAGGTGGCCTACCATGTGGTATGCGCCCCATCAGCTTAAGGACCGCGTTTTCGGAGAAGAGGAAGGAGTAAACTCAGGCCCACAGCTGTGGAAAAGAACCAAGGCAGAAGACTAGGAAAAGAGATCAGGACCCACAAAGAAGCCACTTCAAGGGGGCTCCGCTACAACCCAACAGGAAGCAATTAAAGAAGTGATGCCAGGCACAGCAGCGTCATAAAGAGGACAAGGAAGAAGGTGTCAAGAGGAGACTTGCAGTGTTTGAAGTTAGAGACCAGGAGGCTTCTGGACAAAGTAAAATGACCAGCCCTTACCTTTAGCTCAAAATTGGCATCCACAGTCCCCTTGAGGTATGGAGTGGGTCCCCAGCCACCACCTATCCTCACCCCATCGTCGCACAGAGAAGCAGGCTGAAAACAGAGATTCTAGGTGGGCCCAAGGGTGGACGGTAATGGTTTCCTTCAGCTCCGTCGAGAAGAGGAACAAGATTTTTCCCAAAGTAAAAACTGGGATTGCCACTTTTATTACCCAGGAAGTATGAACTATGCTTTCCAAGAACTTAACCAACATCATGAACATCCAGCCTTCTTCTCACTAACTTTAAGTGGGCAGAATCCCTTATACGTCACACCTATTACCATTTATGTTTCTATGAACAATTCAAGGGTTTCTGTCTGAGCGTCTATGTCAGGCTGTGAATCAACAATGAAATAGCATTTCCAAAGATAAAACAGTTTGGTCTTTGTGAACTTTGTGATGTCAGAAATTGCATTTATGTCAGAGCTGTCCCTGAAGAGGCCCCTTGGCCTTCCCTCCCTCTGGCTTTGTCGGAGCACTATCAGCAAAGTCCACAGTCAGGTGGGCCCCCTTCAGAACGGGCCTCAAAGGAGAACTCAGCACTGAGGAGGTGCTTAGAAAAGTGCAACTGGAGAACAGCATAAAGATGAAAGACAAAGGACACAAGTCAAAAGTACCTGAACACGGAGAGGGCCATGTGCTATGATGGATTCCAGATGAGAAAAAGCCATGTGTGGGGCCTGGAAATCTGGACTTCAGAGTTTTTTCAGATGGCTCTGAAGTGAGCAAGCAACCAACCAACAACATTGGATTTAGACAGTCTAAATGAAGGGTGGGCAAATTTCTTCTGTAAAGGGCCACATAGTAAAGTGTTCAGGCTTTGCAAGGCAAATCAGGTCTTGGTCACATATTCTTCTTTGTGAGTGTCTTACAACTCCAAAAATCCAAAAACCATGCTTAGCTGCAGAGTCATATAAAAATAGGCCAGATAAGCAGGATTTGGCCCAACCAAGGGCTTTATTTTGCTGACGCCTGGTCTAAGGTCTTTCCAGCTCTAAATACCCAACCAACATGGACACCCAGCTGTAATTCTACAACCTAAATTTCCTGAAGTGACGTTCTTTGAATTTGAGACTAGAATATTCTGAGGAGTATTTCCTACATTCAAGTTAGCAACTTATCAAATGATGAAAAAAAATAGCAGCTAATACCCTATATAACTAGGACCCCCGCTTTTTAAGGAATACGTGGAGATAACATTAGCAACTAGTGGAAACAATCCCACACTAGAAAATGAGAATACTTAAGAGTACCAATCTCCATTTTAAAGTCTCAAATCACTAATCTATGCTCCCACTTCAAGAACCTAGAAAAAGAGAAAAATAAACCCAAAACAAACAGAAGGAATGGACAACAGCAGAAATCAATGAAATTGAAAACAGAAACCATAGGGGGGAGGAAATCAATGAAGCAAAAGGCTATTTCTTTGAAAATATCAATAGAATTGACAAACTCTAGCAAGACTGACAGAGAGAAGAGACAGCTCCAATATTAGGAGTAACAGGGGATATCACTACAGACCCTGCAGGCACCAAAAAGATAATAAGGGAATACTTCAAACAACTCTACACATGCAAATTTAACAACTTAAGAATGAAATGGGCCAATTCTTCTAAAAACACAAACTACCACAATTCACTCAAGAGGAAATACATAACCTGAATGCCCTATAACTATTAAGGGAATTTAATTTATAATTTAAAAACTTCAAAAAAAGAATCCTTGAGGTCCAGATGTTTTCACCGGAGAATTCTACTAA
The DNA here is from genome assembly GCF_000696425.1 of Galeopterus variegatus. Taxonomy (NCBI): domain Eukaryota; kingdom Metazoa; phylum Chordata; class Mammalia; order Dermoptera; family Cynocephalidae; genus Galeopterus; species Galeopterus variegatus. The sequence continues at coordinate 493,774 of NW_007726517.1, forward strand.
ACATTTAAAGAACAATTAACACCAATTCTACACAATCTCTTCAAGGAAATAGAAGAGGAGAGAAGGCCTCCCAATTTTATGAAGCCAGTATTATCCTAATATCAAAACCAGACAAAAACAGTCCAAAGAAAGAAACCCACAGAGCCATAACCCTCATGAATATAAACCCAAAAATACTTAACAAAGTCTTAACAAAATCTTTAGCAAATAGGATTCAGCAATATAGAAAAATTATATACCATGACCAAGTGGGATTTATTCCAGGTATGCAAGACTGGTTCAATATTCAAAAACCAATGTGATCTACCTATTAATAGCCTAAAAGAGAAAAAAAAAAAATCACATGATCATATTGACTGATACAGAAAAAGTATCTGATGACATTCAACACCCATTCAAGATTAAAATGCACAGAAAAATGAAAATAGACGGAGCTTCCTCAACTTCATAAAGGGCATCTACAAAAAACCTACAGCTAGCGCAACACTCAATGGTAAAGACTGAACTGCTTTCCCCCTAAGGTCAGGAACAAAGGCAAGGATGTCTGCTCTCACTGCTGCTATGGGACACAGTAATCAAAGTATATCCAGCTCACTAAGGCACAGAGAAGTTAAGCCTAAGGTCACACAGCTAGTAAGCAGTGGAGCCAGAATTCAAACCCAAGCAAGTTAGGCTCCAAAATCCAGTGCTTTTAATCATGACACTGTGTTGCCTTCCTTACTTATATATGATAGGATTACACAGTCGGGTTCCCCTTTTCTTTGTATTTCCCTACACCCTGTAGTCTAAAATGAGCAAATAACTTTAAAAAAATTTATGTAAAAAGACAAATGTATAAATAACTTACTTGAACAGTTTCTGCAGCCTCTTCAAGTAAAGCCAGATATTTATTCAAAGAAAAAAAGAAAATCACAGTAACTCCAGTGACAATTTAATATTCACATAATGCTTTGTAAATCAAGTCCTATCACAGTCTTCTAAGTTCATGGTAAGCTCTTTCCTCTCCAGCACCAGACCACGTACTCCAGACTAGACAACCCCCACTTAGGAACATCAAACACTTGGACAGACAGGCCCATGACCCTCATCCTCGAAACCCCAGAACCTACTGGGCCACTTAGCCGCAGTATTATACAGTTCAGAGATTCAATGTTAAACCATTTACAAAATCTATACCACTACTGTTTTCCAAAGCATGAGCCAAGGCACTAATCCGGAAAATACTGAGAAAAAGCCTTCTTTGTTGAACCAAGTTTGAGAAACATTCTATATCTTCCATGCTCTAAGGCCAGCAGAGAAATTCAGAATGCCCACTGGCACATCACCGTTCTTGTTTTAACCCATGATCTGTAGTCCTTCCAGAAGAGATAATTTGGTATTAAATATAACAATGTCCTAGAAATTGCTCAGAATTCTCACTAGAGAAATTTTCATTTGGGAAAAATGGAGCCATGCAAGAGACACACGATACCTTAAAAATCAAAGTGTCCTTTTAAAATTCTGCTTTAGTAACTTAGGGAGGCCCTTTAAATAAAGTAGACCAACCTTCAAATCACAGGCCAACCCATTATTTTCTGCCTCTTCTCTCGCCAGAACTTTCATTATCTTTCAGTACGTTAAATTCACACCTCTTTATAACTGAGCATCTTTATCCACTGGCACAATTTCAAAGTACTAGGCCCTAAGTATTGCAATTAGTGTTAAGTATTATATGTATCATTTGACACTCTTCCAAACATTTTATTGGACATCCCACCCAACCACACAGTGTGTGGGATTTTGGTATCATTAGTGCCTGCACGGAGAGGGAGAAATTAAGGTGCATGCTAAACTACCCACATAGTCAAGTCAGCCCAGGAATGTAGAACATACCACTGGCTCTTACCAGGCTCCTTTTGAGTTTGCGGCTTATCACATAAATGCATTTGATCACTGTATTAGTCCATTTCTGTTGCTTATAACAAAATACCTGGAACTGGGTAATTTATAAGAAAACAAAATTTATTGCTTACAGTTTCAGAGACTGGGAAGTCCAGAGTCAAGGGAACACATTTCGTGAAGACCTTGGTAACAGTGATGTAGGAGTCTCACATGGCAGAATGGCAGAACAAGAGAGAGACTTTCACACGTTCTCCTTTTAAAGCCCCCAGAACCAGATCCGTCTTTCCAAAAGAATGATCAATCTAATCACCTCTTCAAGGCCCCACCTTTCAATTACCATAATAGGATTCCCACCTCAACAGTTACAGTGGGGATTAAGTTTCAATGAGTTTGGGAGGAGGTGGGCATTCAATCTACAGCAATCACCAGCATCACCATTAGCTCAGTGGCTCCTTCCGGAACACAGATGACAGGATAAATTTAATAAAACCCAGGCCCACCACACCTTATGGCCACAGAGCTGTTTTTCCTGGGGTCTGGAAAAGTGCCTGGTTTTAAGAGTTTAAAAGAGCATTTGTGCATGGTTTACATACTTGGTTTGCAGATTAAATTGAGAAGGTTTCTTGACTTTTCGAAAGAACTGGGCTTGTAATTAAACTACCAAGAAATGGTGGTTGCAGCCACAACGCACACCAGCAGACTTGGGTTACAACTGCAGTGAAATGGTGGATTAAAACACCTGGGATATGCAATGACTCCAAAAACTAAACTCAATAATAGCTTCATTGAAGACATTTTTAAACAGACATCCAACCCACAATCCAGTAACTTTATATACTGAACCTTTGCAGGTAAGGATTAGTTAACTGTGGTGGTCCCAATTCAAATTATAAAGTCCATAATTCCTAACCTTCCAAGCACGAAGTCCAAAACTAGAAGCTCTAACATTTCAAAGCTATTAGAGACCACAGCATCTCAGTCTTTATCTCCTAAGAAGACAGCTAAGGCCTGCAACTGCCAATTTTAAATACAGCCTATTTAATTATACGCTGAAGGGATGAGAAGATTCCAAATGTTAACTCCTCCCTGCAAAAACAAACACAGCTTTCTCTCCTCAAAAAAACATGAGACAAATTGTCTACCAGTTATTAAACTGGAAAACACTCTCCTTAATGTATCATGCAGGGCTTCAAATTACTTGAAAAAGTACCTCTCCCTTCCTTGTTAACTAGGGGGCGGGGTGGTCGCTCCTAATGCCTTGATTACGTCAATTTCTTAAACAGCTAGTAGCTCTTCCACAGCATTTAAGACAGAACTATCCAGTGAGTACTAGATGAGGCTTCTTAATATAAAGTACAAACTAATTTTACCGTACGCTACCTGTACAGGTAACTTTGAAGTAGAGCTGAGCAAAATCAACATTCCAGCTGTAAAGAGACAGGAAAAATCTGTGATTAGTGACAATGGCCAGGTATAGTTGATAATGTGTGGTTTTTGAACTCCAAGCATAATTAAAGAAAATTGTAAGTGTCAATTAGTGAAAATAATGATGTATATTTTTTTTTCCATCCAAGTCCACAGAACCCCTGAATTGTACCCACTGGCCCCCCTTGGGAGTCCACAGACCCCAGGTTCAGACCCCCAGGCTAGAGAGAGAGAACTGGGACTGCCAATTCTGTACACTGTATGTTTCTCTTAGATGGAGTAGGTTTCCACCCAAGGCTAGCACTATAGGCAAATGCCCCTGGTTCCAATTCTTATTCCATAGGCTTCCCTGATGAGGTTCATTTTTAATTTTATTTTAAATTTTAATTATCAATATACGATGTAGTTGATTTTTGTGTCCCTTTACCAACTCTGCCTTTTCCTCCCTCCCTCTCCCCACCCCATCAACATCGTACCTGCTCACTTGTCTTAACAAGTTCAAGGAATTGTGATTGTTGTGTCTTACCCCACCCCCGCTTCGTTTGTATATTTACTTATTTATTTTTATTAGCTCCCAGAAATAAGTGAGAACATGGAGTATTTCTCTTTCTGTGCCTGGCTTATTTCACTTAAATATAATTTTCTCTAAGTCCCTCCATGTTGCTGTGAATGGCAGTATTCTTTTTAATAGCAGAGTATTCTCATGAGGTTCAAAGGCACAAAAGAACCCCTAACCCAAACATTTTCTGCTAAGTCCATAATTCCCAAGCAGCCTTCTTAATTTATTAAACAAGATTTATGTTATGAAATTAATTTGTGAATTGAGTGACACAAGTCACTTTCTTTCCCTACTCAAACCATATACCAACTGTCCAAAAGACAGACCCAAAAGCATCAGCCATGTTTCCAACTCAGGACCCCCATCCTAATTCTAAAAGGTGGATGGAGGGCCGGCCCGTGGCTCACTCGGGAGTGCGGTGCTGATAACACCAAGGCCACGGATTCGGATCCTATATAGGGATGGCCAGTTGGCTCACTGGCTGAGTGTGGTGTTGACAACACCAAGCCAAGGGTTGAGATCCCCTTACCAGTCATCTTTAAAAAAAAAAAAGGTGGATGGGAACCAGCACCTCACCTGTAGTGCAACATAAATTTGGCCCATTTAGTCAGGATTTACCAAATACCTACACCACATACCGGAGCTGTGTTCAGGATACAAACACTGGAGGTCTACCTTCAAAGATACACACAGCCCAGGGAAAGAAATGAACATAGAAAGGAGGATTGCTAGACCTTTATGGGGCTAAATGGCCTGCTAGAGACTATCTACTCCAACAGGGCTGGGAGAGGCCATCGCAGCTCTGGAGACCCAGCACCCCGCCTGGCACATAGAAATAGGAACAAACCACTGTCCTCCATCAGCCGAGAGATACCTAAACATGGGAGAGTTCATTCTTGTTTATTTCAGGCTGAGAAATCACAAAATGTTTTCTGGGCTCAAGAGTCCTCAAAGTCCAAAACATCACTTACAAGATGAACAAAGGATAAGATTTTTTTTTTTTAAGCACAAATAAAAATTGTCCTGGTTACCTCATCAGCCAGAACACCAAACGGGCACCACCAGGCCCAACCTCCAATTGCTCCTGGTGGTCTGGTGGCTGCTTGGTAGTAGCCGGCTTGCATTGGTAACGAAGTTATATTGGAATCACAACATAACTAAGTGGTTCAAGTTTAATTCCACTAAAATCACGTCATGGAACTGGAGTATTAGGAAGCAGTACTGACAAATGGGGAAGAAAAAAAAAAGCATGAATCCAGACTCCACAGGCATTTGACTCACCCTTGGGTCACATCCAATACTCACATGCCAAGAGTAATGCCTTTTGACTCATTATCATCAATTAAAATAAATGTTTTTGGAGACCTCACACATGGATTTCTCACCAAGTGCCCCTTACTGGAAACTAAAAGAACTTAGAAGATCCCAGTCTAGCTAGATCCCCTTATTTTTCAAATGTGAATAGGGACATCAAGGGTCACAGGCTTCACCCCAAGTGAAGTGATGGAGGGATATAAGAAGAATCAGAGTTCTCTTACCCCTAGAACACTTTTGCAAGGATTCAATATCTGATAGACACATATATACACACTTACATCACCCTACTTACTTTCTAGAATGTTTTTCACCTTGCCATCAAAGCTTTATCATCTTTGATTAAGAATAACCGACTGGGAATTAAAATATTAACAGCTCATATTTGATCTTTCCCTCTTAAGAGCCTTCCCCCAACCAGCGGCAAAAGAGCCGTCTATTCTGTTCTACACACACATACCATTATCCTTCATCTTTTTTTATTTTACTTTGCACAACCTGCCATTCCTCCTCCTCCTCCTTTCCAAACTACACATCCATGGTTCTCTCCACCTCTCCAGCCAGTGTCAGCCCTGGTAAATAAAAATTATCGGAGGCCATTCTTTTGGATTAAGTTCCTGCAGGAGGACCCAACAAACCAGACTAAAAACCAAAATGGAGTCACCACTGGTCACTTAGGTTGTGTTCTGACCTTCGGAGAAGTCAAGAAGAAAGAGTTAACAGCCAATTTCCCAAACAGATCAGTTTTAATCTTCAATAGGTATAACAACGAATTTCTCTCTGCTTTCTCATACAAAAGACACAGCCTGGAGTAACCTGATATTAACCTAGTCAGTTATTTTTCTATTGTTCCGTCTTCCTGTCCCTACCTTACAAGGAAAATAACTTGGAAATGACCAATCTTTTTGTTCTTTGTTTCTGTTTCTTCAGCCTTTTTGTCTATAAAATCACCTTCCTCTGCTGGGCTCACTGGAACACTTACTCTTATTTTATGGAATAACCTGTTGCCCGATTCTAGAATTGCAATAAAGCCAATTGAGATCTTTATATTTGTTATTGATTTGTTCTTTTACAGCCGTTAAATGTTAAAATTCTCTTGCTTTTTCTTCATACAGTTAAGTGAAGGTTTTTTCCCCTTACTTTCACAAAAGACAGAAGCCCCTGTGAGCCACCATTTCAGGAAGCAACACCTGAATTAAGCTGAAGGAGGTCTAGGGCCGGCCCGTGGGTCACTTGGGAGAGTGTGGTGCTGATAACACCAAGGCCATGGGTTCGGATCCTATATAGGTATGGCCAGTTAGCTCATTGGGTGAGCGTGGTGCTGACAACACCAAGTCAAGGGTTAAGATCACCTTACCGGTCATCTTTAAAAAAAAAAAAAAAAAAAAGCTGAAGGAGGTCTAAGGTAGGGGGACAAGGACTGAGGGGAAGTGCCAGAATCTTCAGGCGCCAGGATGAAGTCATTCTCCTTAAAATCTACAAGAAAACCCATGGTGCTTACACCAGGGACAGTTAGCAGACTCACCTCTTGCGAGCTAGGTGACCTTGATACATTCACCCACTATTTCTCCTCAAGCCTCACTCCCATCACCACTGAGTATGCTAGAACCTTCACTAACCATTTGATCCTAAAGCTGGCACGGAATTACTCAACAAAACCTTAGCTGTCTTCTACGCCACCACGTCCACCACCCAATGCACCATTTTACCTGTAGATTCTCGCCAGCAATCTCCCTTCCCTCCACGCTCACCTAGGAAATGTGGGAGTTAAAAATGCTTTATTTTCTCCAAGTCATTTCCCACCACCCAAATACACTGACCCTGCTTAACAACGCTACGGTGTTTCACAGCTACTCCCTTAAAAGTAAAAGCCGTATGAGGTGTGCGCTTTTTTTTTTTTTTTAAACTGACAGGGAAAATGAAGCTGAGAAAGATAAATCCAAGGTGGCAGGCAGAGCCAATAAAGAGAAGCAGGACTCAAACCCAGTTGTTGCTCAAATCCTCAGTCTTTATTAAATCTTGTGCCTTCGGAGATCCTTTAAATTTGAGGGAGCAAATGCAAAATGAGTACTCAGAAGTTCAGAAAGAGAAAGTCAGTGTTAAAAATGGTAATCGAAGAGGTTGCTCCATTTAATTCAAGAAAAGATCGAAAAAAACAAGGTGCAGGCGAGACACTCCGAGTGGGAAGTGCATTCAAGCCTGCAGCAGTGAGTCACAGGTTTAAAACCCACCAGAAAAAGAAAGAATAGTCCTAGCCCTCCCGCCCTTCCGCCCTCCTTAGAGGGCCCCAGGAGAAAAGCAGCCTGCGAAGTACCCCTCCCCTTTCACGTTCACACGCACAGTTCTCACTTTCCCAGCCCTCTCTGTTCTGGCCGGCTCTGCCTTCTGGACCTCCCCTATTCCGGGACTTGTAATTCCCGCGCCCAGACTTTATCCCTCCCCACCCCCAATACTAATAATCGTTTCCTTTTCCCGTCCCCCCTGTCCCTTTCCGGGGGAGCCGTCTCCTACGCAGTGGGCTAAAAATCCTGCAAGCGCCGCGCCGCCGCGGTGCTTCCCCCAGTCCAAGCTCCCCACGAGGGGAAACTCCCGCCCCCAGGAGGGAAATTCACCCGCTTGCAAGAGCAGGAAAAGGTCGCGTGGCGGCCGCTCGAGGCGCACGCCCCCACCCGGGCCCGCCGTGCGGGTCGCGCCTC